>NC_056746.1:84720030-84865030 GCF_019279795.1 Protopterus annectens | reverse complement strand
TATTAAGCCATCATAATCAGGGCCATCAATCAGGTCACAGTCCAGCAGAGGAATGATTCGAGATCTCAGCATGAATGGAGCAATCAACTAGTGCTGGACCTTTTATTAGGAGACGTGGCTTTCTAGACAGCTGAATTTCCCAGGGTGCTGAACCTTTCGGTTAAAGCTGCTAATCTTCCCTTCAAAACTCCCTTTATGTCAAACTTAAAAAAACATTTTCATACTCCAATATCTGAATTAACAGCTCTAGGCATGAAAGTTTTATCTTACAAATATTTTCTATACAGCAAACCAAAATCCAATTCCATGCTCTCCTATCCCTTTTCTCAATGGAAAAATAAAAGATGAGACTTCAATCTTTTGCTGGCAAATGTAACTATTCAGAATTTCATTTGCTGGCAGTTTAGAATATTTGGGCCATATCTGCCAGATGCTTGAAATCCAATCTCAAACCTGTTATACTGTTTCCATAGTAATATTTTTAATCTATCTGATACACCCAATGCCTAACAATTGGTGTATTTTATAGCAAGTGCCTTTTGCAGAGGTATAATGCACAAGAAAAGGAATCACTTGCATGCACAGCTTTGTCACGTGCATGTCTGAGCATCTGAACAGTTTAGAAAAGAATAAAATTGAAAAGGCTGTTGATTTACACAACACTGGACAAAGAGCATAGTTAAAGTGCAGAAATACCGGCACTATGGAATTCACTGATTCTTTAAAAGGTTTTAGAAAGTACTAGGCCTGTACTTACATTAAAATGTCACATAGGAAAAGGTATGAAAAACATTGTCATACAGTAAATACTTTCTTGCACGTAAAAAAAGAAGTGCCTGCTGGACACATCTGAAGTCCTCAAAGAAAATAGAGGTAGCTGGATTAGATTTATATGGTTCTGGACCTTTTTTAACCAATGACAGAATCATGCATGACACCCCCCCCCCAAGAACTAGGTATGTATACATTTTCCACCAACAGCCACCTATAATTTAATATCTATGGATTTTTGTTAGTATGGAGACGTAACACAGACACATTGAGGATGTAAGTCTAACTTCCACAGGGTATTTAAAGAAAACTCTTAAGAAGACAGTGTGCTTGATAACACAAACTTCCTGTAACTACCTCATTAACATTTCAAGATTTACACCACCCACCCAACAGCATTCAGTTTTTAATCATATTACCCTAGATGTTTGAAAATAATCCGCCGTGGTACAGCAGTAGCATTGTTGCATCACAGCAAGAGGTTCTCCTGTTCGATTCTCGGCTGGAGTGCTTTCTGTGTGGAGTCTGCATGTCCTTCCCGCGGTCGAATGGCCTCCGAAAGACATGCGTGAATGGGCGTGCCTTCGCTGAAGGTTGGGCATGGGGCTGTCAACTCAGCACCATAAAAATCGACTGCCAGTCATTAGCGGACTGGAGTTCCGCTGTGGCGACCCCTAACCAGGAAAAGCCGAAAAAACAAAAAACAACCACCCTAGATGTTTGAAAAGGAAGCACAGAAACTCTCTGCATAAATTCCACTCATTATTTTGGGGCTCCAGTTGATTTTCCTGCATACAAACACAGCTCTAATAAAAACAAACTAAGGAGACAGCAAGTTGACTTTAAGCAAAGAAACCAACATCCCTGTTACATGAAAAATGTAAAAGAACATTCATTCCTATGATGCAGTGCTTTTTTTTTATTGTACGTCACAATATGACTTCACTGTCGGATCTTGATCATTAGATTTCCAGAAGAAAGACTCCAAAGAACAGATTACTTTTTTTTTTTGGGGGGGGGGTCACATAAGACAATTTAGCAATAAAAGACAAGTGGGTGTAGTATTTTGAAGATTTACCCATGGTTGGCATGGTCTGATCACAAGGGCAAAGCACAAGTAACTAAAGCCAGTTGTGGGTAGTAATTCTGCAATATACCTACACCCATGAGTCAGTTATTGCCATTATACAATGACATTAATTAAGCAAGTACGTACTTTTGTTAAATAATGTCTTTATATAACAGCACCACGGTGTGCCTCCACATTGTTTCTGCACACGTCTGCTTTGTTGATGTACTGCGTATGCATACGGGACATGTGTTCCCTTCTCTTACACAGTACATCAGTGCAAGCAGCGGAGAAAGGAAGGTCTACATTGCCTTTTTTTTTTTTAAAGAAAACAAACGTAAAATCCAGACACTTTTAGAGGTACGAGAGAGATGGGGAAAAAATACAAGGAAAAGCAAGTATGTTTCTTTAGTTTTTCAGAACGGACCTAATTTTCCTTGTATTTGCTCTGCCCTCCGTACGTACCTCTCAACCTCTTAGCTCATGAAATGTGGGCAAAGCCATAAATAAGGAGGGGACAAAGGCTCTAAAAGCCTTGCAGAAACATTACAGTACTTGTACCTTCTATTTTCAGCAGTAGTTTTTGGGGTGGAGGAGCTGCTTCCCACCTAAAGCAGTAAATAGGGTCGCACCTCTTATAAATGGTATTCTGGAAATTACAGTCTACAGATGTGTTGAAATATCTGATACATACACACACATTTTCATTCACAAAGCATGTTGTACACAACCCACTGCCCCTTCTAGTTGTCAGGGGAGTAGTCAGTGGAAATGCGTACTTTTCTGATAGGGAGGGGAAGCATCTAACATTGCAAACTAGATTTTGTCTCTTCATCACTGGGGCTGGCAATTACACTCAAAACAGGAAATGTGACTGCGAGAATAACAGTGTTACTGTTACTGTGCATTGTCAGAAGGAAAGAAAGTCTAAAGCTGAAATGCATTTACTGACTTCATTCGTCAGTGATGTGTCAGAAAAATTTTATAAGGAAAAAAAAATATGAAGCAAAAGTGTGAATAGTCAAGACTAATGCCTCTGTACCATATACCAACATAAAAAAAAAAAATCTGTCCTCTCAATGGTACTTCAATGACCAGACTTTTTTCTGTTGGTAAATGCTTGATTTACAATAGGCACGTTGGTTGTGCTGACCAATCAGCTTGCATGTTTTTAAATACTAACACGCTACCATTGTGTAGCTAGCATTATACCATCAGCAAACCTGTGATGAACAAATGCTCTAACAAGTGAGACATGGTCAGCATGCATGTATTCAGCAGACATCATAAGAGTTATGCAGAAAACGTGCAGTAGGCTCCACCAATCAGATCAGAGTGGATCACTGGACATAGCACTGCTGTATTGGACTCTACCAATTTCCAATTTTGTAGGAACAGGCCAAAAAAGTCATCAAAAGTGCAGTTCCTACTATGCTTCATCTGGTGTGGATGTACCTGCTGTGGACATTGCAAGTGTACCTAACGTCACAGCCTGTAAATGCAAAGATTCAAAGTAAGGACCAGGCTAGAGTAGACCATTCATCTTCACAGCCTTAATATAGCATACTTCATGGCTTTGACAAGGGTATCCTTCAGTTTTTTTCTTCTCTGACCTAGTTACTACTCCCCAAAAATCCAACCCTTCTACTTTAGCACTATTCTCCCATTTCTATTTCACTCTTGTAATTGCACATCCATATTTGGCTTGTTAGATATATTTAAATGTCTCTCACATTTTCTAAACTTAAATGTAAATCTGTTATTTGTATACTGCACATTGTTTTGTTACATTATGGTATAACCAGGGCTGAGCATGTAATTGGTCATTATTTGACCACTGTTATATCTTGGTAAGCAGATTTAAATAAATACAAAAAAAACATATCCTTTCCAAATCTTATCTTTGACCCCATGCCCAGTACCTACCAAACAATCTTGATTCTTCTTGGCTGCTTTTTTTGACAGAAGTCAGAGCACGGCTGTTCTGTGGACCTGCAGTCCTGTTTGTACAGATGCCTCACCTAAATATTGATATTCGCCGGCATGTTCACAATCTTAAAATAAAATCTTCATATCATACTACCCTTTCATGGAAATATTTCATCACTTTGGATAATGTACCTTTAAAGTAATTACAAAAGATTACTGTTGTGCCATGTCAGCTACAGCTCTCAAAAACCATGTAAACAATAAATCATTAATCATTTAAAACTCAGATTTTAACATGACTTACCACAAAAAACAGTTATAGATGTGTAGTTCAAGCAGCAAAAATCTAGCGTAGCCAATAGATGTACCAAGTCCCACTACAACAGCCACAACAATTTTAAAAAATGTTCACATTACTCTCCCTCCACTTCTGATGATGATGGTCACAATGGCAACAAAACAAACAGGATAGGCCAGTCTTATCTTTCCTCTACCACATGTTCCAAGTTACACTGGCAGATTAACAGTTCTATGGAATGTAGACATAAAACCTTCCAGCATGTCTGGGATCCACCTGCCCTGGTGCTATATCTCAGTAAATTATGCCTGGAGCAACGTCAGCAGAAACAATCCATATGATAAGATACCCAAACCACCTGCATCAGTCTCCTTCTAACCTGTAAACATGTTGTCATCGATCGCCAAGGCCCTTACCCTGCCACGGAAGCCAAGTGCATCAAAGCTGCAGAGAAGCCTCACTTCCAATAGCTTTTATCTCCTGACCCATTCTTTAAAAACCTATCCACAGGTCATAACAATAGGTACTGAATGGGGATGTGGCAAACCAGAACATGACAGAATTGCCTGGGAAATCAGCTTCCCGTTCACCAGTACAGATTAATTCAACATCCCCTAGACGGCAGCTGTACCCTGTTGGCTTCCCAATCTCATGGCACCTATTGTCATTACTACTGAACAAGACCCAAAGAGGTAGTCTGCTCCCCCCCCCCCCCCACACACACACACACTCTCCAGCAGCGGTCCTCTCAAGTGCATCTAAAGATGAGGCACTCATTTCTGGAAGAGCACCATTGCCTCATATCTGAATGTGCTGACTTTCATCCCAACTGCTGCCCACTCAGCCATGGACTACTCAAGCGCATGTCTAATATGTGGCCAGAAGAGGCCAAAATTACATAATCATTACTGTTATAAAAAAAAAAAAAAAAAAAAAAGAGGTCACTTCTAGGTCCCCAAAATGCAGAGCCTCCCAATGTCAGCCCCTTGCTGATATCCTGTCTGTGAAAAAATTACAAAAAAATACTCATGGGAAATATCCTGCAGTGATTGTTAAAACTGCACGTCTCCCCTGTTGTCTCCATGTCAGGAGGTTATTTAGAATTATCATTTGGGTGATTAAGAATGACATATGAAGCTGGAGACAGCGACTTGTTTAACAAATGTCAAAGAGCTGTGATGACAGTCGTAAACAGCTGAATTACTGAACAATTCAGAAGAAATGTACGGAGATGATACTCACAAGGGTGGCCAACCATTAAAGCAGTATTCTGATGATAAAAAAATGTGCTGAAAATGTTTGTCTGATAGTGAAAGGTTCTGAAAAGGTAGCATATATTTGGTGTACTGAATAAATATTACAGCAGTCTGGAACTGTTTGAAGAGGATAATCAATTGGTTGGACAAGTTGTGAATTCAACAAAATGTTTTGGAAATGCAAAAAAACAAGACAGATAATATTGGTGGAATATATACAGCGAACACTGGTGGAGAAAGAGGAACAAGTCTTTCAGGAAAACTATGACACTGACTATAGTACTGTCAAGAGAACAGGGTTCAGATGTAACGGATTTCACGAAAACCAAAATGACACTATGGATGACGTTTACAAAATCATGCATGCTAACTAGAAAAAGTACGTTTAATCCACCCTATCACCCCCAAATAAAAAACTTAGATTCTATATTGGAGAAGAAAATTAGAGAAGAATTTAAATTTATAGCTAAAGAGCATAATATTACAGAGGAAGAATCTAAGATGTTGAATGAGTTAAGGTTTAATAATCAAATTAGAATTATGAAACCGGATAAAGGGGGAGGGGTGGTTATCATGGAAAATATTATCTACGATGGAAAAATGAATATGATTTTAGGTGATGATAAAAAATATAGAATAGTTTCCTTGAACGAAGTTCAATTGGCTTACCAAAAAATAGATAATATTTTGGATAATATGCTTTTGGAAGGCACTATAGATGTTAAGCTGCACCAATTTTTATATGTACCTAAACCTAAGATACCTATTATCTTTGGGATACCGAAGGTACATAAAAATGTTAGTGACCCGCCCTTAAGACCGATAGTAGCAGCTGATGGTTCCAAGACTATTACTTTGGCTAAATATGTGGATATTACAACAAAACATATTTGTACCACTAATAAATACATATTAAAAGATTCTTGGGACCTGCTGAGGGACATCAATCCTGAGTTACTTACTAATGATCTTATTTTTGTGACAATTGATGTCATTGATTTATTTTCATGTATACCCCACCATGAAGGTATGAGGTTTTTTGAGGACATGGTTTTTATTGACAAAAAATTGACACATACAGAAAAAGTTGCAGCAGTAGCATTAGTTGAAGTTGTATTAAGGAATAATTTCATTGTATTTAATGATGAATATTATCAGCAAATTAGTGGTGTAGCAATGGGTGCGGCTTGCACACCCACCTATGCTAATATCGTGTTAGCAGCATGGGAATCAAATTTTGTCCTTAATTCCGGATATGCACAATATTGGACACTTTATAGACGTTTTTTAGACGACATAGTTATTTTCTGGACGGGGGTAGTGAGAAATTTCTGGAGTTTTTTAATTATATCCAGAATACTACCAATTTCTTAAGATTTACATATACCATGTCCACTGAGAGATTGCAATATTTGGACGTGGAAATATATAAGAATTTGAGTAATATGGATTTTGAAACTAAGGTTTTTAGGAAAAGTACCTTCTGCAATTCCTTCTTACATTTCACTAGCGCACACCCCCCACATTGTAAAAAGAATATTGTGAAGGGACAATTTGTGAGGGGGTGTCGCATGACTAGTAAGAATGATGATTTTTTTTAAGGAATGTAATACACTGGAGGGAATGTTTTTAGCCAGGGGCTACCCATATGAATTTATTTCTAATATTAGAAAAGAAGTAGAACAGAATAGATTATTAAAAGATAAACCAATAAAAGGCATAGAATTGACTACCAATAAAAATAATTTGGAATCTCCTGTTGAGGGTAACAATGCTGGTGTCAAAGATGAAGTTCAGTACAATTCGGCATTGGTAATGGAGTTTAATACTTTTAATACTAAAGTGAAAAAGATTTTTCAGAAAGAATGGAGCAATTTTATTTCTTTCTCTGATATTTTGAATATTAATAAAAAAGAGATGCCCAAAATAGTGTACAAAAATGGTAGATGTATAAAAAATTTGCTGGAGAATAATAATGTAAATAATAATGAAATTTCTATTAAAATGCTACCATTTAATAAAAAAATATGGAACATATCAGTGTGGACACTGTAATCAGTGCCCATACATTAGTAATAAGATAGAGATTTTATTACCAGCTAGGGACATAAATATTTATGTCTCTGGTTATTTTAACTGTGATTCACAAGGGGTAGTCTACTTAGCTATGTGCTTAGAATGTAATTCATATTATGTGGGGAAGACTGAAAGAGCATTGAAGAAGAGAATTTACGAACATATCTATGAGATATCAAAGAAAAAAGAAACAAATGCTCTATTTAAGCACACATTAGATTGTAATAATGCTAGATTCTTCTTCTTTGTGCTAGAACAGGTTAAAAAGCAAACAAGGGGAGGCCTTTGGGAAGAAAGACTAGAATTTAAAGAGCTTTGGTGGCAGATTTTATTAGATGCAACAAATAGCCCAGGGCTTAATGATCATATATCTTTAACCTCAGTGTTAAAACTGAGAGCAGCTAGAATCTAATTTGTACTAGCAATAGCTCTCTAGGAACAGCAGATGGTGCTATTTAAACAGTGAGTCTTTCAGGATATAATATAAAGAAAAGAAGTTTTAAATAATAGTATTAGTAGTTTATATATAATATATGTATTTATTTGTTTATATGTTTTTAATTATATTTATTGTGAAGAACTGAATTTTAAACAAGGGAGTAAAGGTTTTAAATTTATTATGATGAACATCAAAGTGTGTTTTAATTGATAGTTTATTTTTAATGAGCCTCTTTGAACAGATTTATGTAATGAAATTACAAAACAATGAATTTCTATTGGTTGGCTTAAACCACATGAGAGTATATTATGTGTTTTTAGAGATTTTATGGTTGTCTGATGAAGTCTTACATGTTTCTGGAGACGAAAACGCATACTGTGTTTTTTAAACAGCGTTTACGTTTTCTGTGGATTTGTTCTTTGCAATTTTGAATAAAGCATTCTGGTGTTTCAGCTGGTGGACTGCCTCCGTGATTTTGGATTTACTGGTTTACAAAATCATCACTGGAAACTGAGAAAGTGACCCAAGTTTTGAATAAAAGTCAAGGTAATGTCAGGGAAAAACTGACAGTTATGGCAGCTACGAAGGAAATTTACAAATTGTATATGTGGATTATAATTTTTCATTTGCCACTTTCCAAAACGGGCTGCAGTTTACGGATGTTGTTAGAAACTTTAAGACATAAATTAAAGCAACTGCTGTCTTTTCCAGCTGTGTTGAATGTTTCTTCATGACAGTTACAAATGCTGAAACAGCGAAGGCTAAATTAAAGGAATGGCCCCATTCATTTTGAGATTTAATTGGGAGTTTATATGTAAATCATAAATCTGGGTGACACTTTAAGCCAAAAAGAGGAGAACCAGGAATGGAAGGATAACCAGTGGCTGGATGGAAAAGTAAGATTTCTTAGGAGCAAAAGCCATCTGGTCAAAGATGATATGAGAGGTTTCATTTAGCTGACATACAGTCAACGACATATTCCTAACAAAATCTAGGACTACTTATATCATAGTGCAGCTATACATTTAAATGAAGTTAAAATGGAAGGTTATAATTATGAATTGGTTTGTTACTAGAATCAATGGAAGAGCAGGTTGAACCACTGTAAAAGAAGAATGAATCACTTTTGGGGGGCACCATAACGTTATTAGCTGTAACAATGGCGAATACTGTGACAGCCTATGTTTCAATACAGAGACAAATCATATAGCATGGGTACTCATATCAGCTACAGGGGATAATTCCTAAACTAATTTAAATTTTGGGCTACTGGTATATCCACAAAGATTAGTGGTGCAGAATACAAGGTCCTACTTGTGTTTCATTTATATTTACTTTTTTAAAATGCCAGTCACAGCTCCTTTCATGAAAAATAAATTCAAAATGAAATATTCAAGTATGACTTATAAAGTAAAGCTGTGACAGACCATGGAGAATTAATATATTATGCTCACAGATGTTCAGATTTGCTGTTTGTTGCACTTGTGTACTTGATGATAAAATATAATTATTAGAATGTAATATTTTAATTATTTACATACATGCACTAATTGAAGCCCATTTACTGTGACACTCAACAAGCTGCAACAACAAGAGGGTTTAACAGCGGATATCAAATAGGATAAGGGTGTCATTATAAAGTAAAACCAAAGAAAGTATTGCCATCAGACCGTAGTTAGAGACATCACGTCTGAGTGTAATATTAGTCTACAAAATAAAATATTAATGCACAACAGCAAGAGGTTCTCTTGTTCAATTCATGGCTGGGATGCTTTCTGTGTGGAGTCCACATGTCCTCCCCTGTGTTTGTATGGGTTTCTTCTCTGATCTCTGGTTTCCTCCCACATCAAAAGATATGCAGTAGGTGGAGTGGAGACACTAAACTGGCTATAGGTGTGTGTGTGTGTGTGTGTGTGTGTGTGTGTGTGTGTGTGTGTGTGTGTGTGTGTGCATGTGGAATAGAACAGTAGCCACAGCAGAGCTAGCCACCCAGCAGTGTGAACCTTCGCTCTAGATGATTGTCACTGTTAAAGTGATACCCCAACCGCGATGTGCAGAATTGGGGAAAAAGGGGTTGTGGATGAATGGATTATGAATAAAAAGTGAAAGTTTAAGGGGGGGATTTTTAAATATAAGAAGAAATTAACATGAAGGAAATAGCAATATTATTCACAGCAAGGGACCATACATAAATAGTATTACCAAGTCAGGGAAAAGGGAATTGAACTTGATTGTTTTAATATTTTTCATAAGTACAAATCAAATAGTTATTGATGGAGATACAAGAGTGCATACATTTACAGTTTCATACCTTTGAGAAGGGAAGAAAGGAGAGTGAGAGATGTTTTAGTGAAGATCTGTGAGGAAAGATTGTGTGTGTTGAACAGTTTAAATGGAAGGTTGGAAACCAGTTCTTTTTATATGCCATAAAGTCAAGTTAGATCTCAAAGATGACACAGGAATGAGTTGTGCTGAGTTTATGTTGATGATCTTTCCAACTGTTTTGGTAAGCAAATGAACGATGCCTGGTACACCTGATGGCCTTCTGAAGGAAAGTGGAGTAGTCAACCTTGGCAGGGACCTGACATGCTGACAATATAAAATGACAGATTCTATGTGCAAGGTGGGAAAGGTACACTTGCTGTATTCCCTTATTTTAACTTGCAACTGTAAAGGAAAACACAGAATTGATTATATATGTCTAGAAATTAAGACCGATAAGGAATATTTAGGAAATGTATATTCCAGAGGCAGGCACGATGAAGATCAGAAAAGGTTTGCAACATTATGCTGTCTGTAGGTAATATGACAGCCATGTGTGTCTGTCTGTACAGAGATAGGGCTTTGAGGATACTGGACAGAAGCATTTCTTATAAGAAGGGCAGTTTGATAGAAGGAAAAAAAGGCAGTCTATCAGTACATCCCATTTTAGACGTATGCAGAAATGCGTAACATGATTACACCGTTACTGAATGAGCAGTAGGTCAGGCAGCGCAGAGCGGGACATTGAAATGATTGTTTCTAAGATGACGCATCCATTTTTCCCAGCAGTCATGGGTTTAACGAGTAAATTAGGGTAGTTAGTTTTTCTGTAAATAAAACCTTGCAGTGGAGAAACTAAACAATATTTGATGCGTTAGCACCAATTCAAGAAGAGTTGGAGGAACAGGCACATATTTGTTGATTTCAATTTCCGATAATATATGTAATTCCTGATGTATGGCAAGATTATTTTAAATTATTTATGGAAAGATAATATTTGTGCAATGTGTACTATTACTGTAACATACCAAAGTCAATAAAGGAGATTTTTTCCAGAGGGAAAAAAGATGCTGGTGACAAGCCATAGTAGTGCCAGGGTCTGACATCTACCTGGAAAGGATCCAATAATATGAAGAATACGGGACGAGTTCTCACCGCATTCACCTTGGGGTTAAAAAGCACAAAGGAACACTCTTGGGATTCAATACTTGCACCAGATTCCCCTCAGAACAAACCAGGGCAATGATCAAATGTTTATTCCAAACTTGTGGAACTATAAAATGGATTAGTAAACTCCCATGATGCCGCACAAAAACATGCAAGGCGAAAGAGATGGTTCACTGCTCTAAGGCCTAGATGGAATCTGTATTGTTACTTTGTTACACATTAATCTGAGATGTCGCTATTAATTAATGTCGCTTCTGTGGCACTCTACTAGATGCTTTTCCAAGGAGGTTAAAGACTAATTCCCTATAGCTGGAATATGCCCTTTGGCTCCATTTCTTAGGAATAGGAAATGCCAGCCATGTCTAGCAATGTTATGCCATGTGAACATAAACTCATCCTATGGACTTCAACATCTTTGGCTGGATCTCGTTGACACCTTCAAACCTGACTACTATGGAGGCTTCCAACCAGTGTAGCAATTTCGGCCACAAAGATGGACTCCAAACCTCCAAGGAGTCCAGAGGCACTGCTTCTTGATGAGAGGGGCATAGTCACTACATTAATGAATTCTTCTAAATGTTCCTTCTAGCTGAAGACAATCTCTCCAGCAGTGGACAACATGTTTCACCCTTACTTCCCTTCCCAATCAGTGTAGGGCTTGTCAGAACCTCTTTGAAGCCCCACACCAGCCTTTCCGCCAGGTTTCACCCCCAAAATCTTCCCATGTCTCACTTTGGCAAACACTGGCAATGCAGACTGGTGGTTTCCCAGTATAATTCATTTGTATCAAAAAAGACTGTCAATATACGCTACTCTGAATGTCACCTTGTTCAGTACAACACTAATAGATCTTAAGGGTTACCAGCATGACAGGCACAGAGGACATCTCTGGCCACCAATTCATTCTGCCACCTCAACAACTGATGTCTTAGACATGGACTATTCGAACACACTTCCCCCATCAACACTCCAAGAGTACAACTGAGGTCTTATTGGAGTCTCTGCTACATGACAGATCATAAAGTCTTGTTTTGTTCCATCAGTTCTTTAAAGTTAACATCCTACCTAGTAAATTCAGCTAACCATCAGGTACTAACTGGTTGACAACCTCTCTCTACCACTGTCGAAAATGTACATTTTCCAGAGCAATGACACAAACAAAAGGCTGTCAATCTTCAGCCCATGATGATCTGGTACTAAAGTATATTTGCATCATTCTGTCTTCCAATGTACTTGTTATTGGCAATTCATGACTTGCACAGGGACTAATCTCAACTCGGACTCGGTGCTCTGAGGCAATGCATCCCAATTGTGCCCTTCAAGCCACCATTATTCTTTCACATTCCAGCTGACACCTCCCAGTTAAAGAGAGAATGGGGTGGCATCTGCCTACTCTCTTTTTAACTGGAAGAAGTCAGCAACCATCTGTAATGCTAATGATGACTTGAAAGGCACAGGTAGGATGCATACTGCCTCTGAAGAGTAAAAAGCAAAAGAGAGACTACATGGCCAAGCGTACTCCAGTGTGCAATAAATACCCTCAACAGTATTTTCCATTAAAATGCTTCCTATTTTCACTTTACTGCCTCATGATAAATGGAACATTAAAGTATTCAGACTCTTAGACAAAAACAGAGTGAAAAAAAGAACAGACTGCAAAATAAATTTTGGAAAGAAACTTTTAGGCAAAGGCTGGACAAGTCAGAAATTTTCACAAATGGCAGCCATAAATAACTATGGTAAATTATGGAGTTGAAATTCTCAAAGTTATTAGATTGTGTTTCATGCTTTTTAGACTGGGACATTTTCATACCAGTGACACTTCACAATTTACTAAGATAAAGATCACACCATCTCACTGAAGTCATACTACTGATATAAAACTCTACGACAGTGATGTCCGTCTGCTAATAACTTTTGACTCTGTAGCCAGATATTCAAAAATGCTAACTGAATAAATTTAACTTCCCCAACTTTAAAGGTTCTAAATATCTCTCAGTAGGAAAAGCCTCTTATAATATGAATATTTCTATTGGCGTAACTACAAATGGTCCACCCATGCAAATTCTGGATACAGTGTATGCTATCATAACTTACTAAACGCCTTAAAAATAGCATTTCCTTCCTTCTAAAAGCAGTTTAATGTATTTTATGTAAGTGAGACCCACCCACTGTGATATTTAATAAAGAAAAATCCTTAAATATAACAAATAACTTCTGTTAACAAAGCATATACAACTGCTTCAATCCAAAGCCTGTTTAGCATTTAGCAAAATTGGAAGAACATCAAAGATTATAAAATACCGACTGCAAGTTAAAAATTCCTCCTTAATTTATGTTTTGCTTCCCTGTCCCTGCGACCTGACTCCCAATACAGTCGTTCAACAAAGAGAGCACGAGAATGCTGCATGTTCAAGAACCAGGCCTGTCCCTGCAATCTGACTCCCAATGCAGTCGTTCAACAAAGAGAGCATGAGAATGCTGCATGTTCAAGAACCAGGCCTGTCCCTGCGATCCGACTCCCAATAGTCATTCAACAAAGAGAGCATGAGAATGCTGCATGTTCAAGAACCAAGCCTGTCCCTGCGACCTGACTCCCAATACAGTCTTTCAACAAAGACAGCATGAGAATGCTGCATGTTCAAGAACCAAGCCTGTCCCTGTGATCTGACTCCCAATACAGTCTTTCAACAAAGAGAGCATGAGAATGCTGCATTTTCAAGAACCAGGCGTGCGGTGTTTTGTAGGGTAATCCTACTGCATGCTATGTAAAGCGATCATCAAAAACTTGTTCACTTGCTTCTGCTCTTACAGCCCAGTGCACAAGTCCGTTAACACTGCCCATTCATATCTGCTTGATAAACTGGTGCCTTTCCCCACCCACACTCAACATACACTACCAAAGCAGGTAAAAAGCCCTGAACTTGTCAAGGGGAAACATCAGGCATCTCACTGCTCAATCCTTTAGCGTCCTTGCTGGTACTCAAACCTGGGCCACCAGCATCACATATAAAACCTCTTATACTGTGCCACATGGACATCTAAAATGAACACTTATCTTCTGACTCTTATAGTAAAAAAATCTAATGAAGAAATAGCTTAAAAAATCCTATGAAATGAAAATAGAAGTGCCCCGAGTATTTTAGACTCTGATAAAGCAGTCTGTTGGCTAATGTCGGGCCACTAATATTAACAGATAGGTTGACATCGATTTGCTTTGCAGATGATTTGCATTTGGAAGGAGTTATTGAGTGCTTTGGGAGAATCTGTCCAATATTTTGACCCTATTTCATGCAGAGTGCAGGTGAGAGTACTGCTGCTGTCAATTTGACTTCTGATAGGATGGGAACATAACATAATGGAGTTACTTTGTACATGGGTATGTCTTGCATATTTGACATCACTGCATGATCCTGTTCGCCAGCTACAATAACTGAAACTCAAAATACCCAACATATTATTACAAGTAAAACTAATACATGCCCTAGTCAGTTAACTAGAATTACTAATATATAAAACTGCATTTTTGAAAACACCTTTAAGAACAATAATCAAATATATATAATATGTTTTTGATCATACATTGATTTTCAATGGTACTTGCGTATTATCACAGCCAGATTTTTACCGTCTTGTAATTACTACAGTTTTCAGTGTCCTAAAACATTTGCGGACATTTACACACACAAAGCCTGAAATCAGCAGCAGTATACTGTTAGAAAGGTTTAATTCCCCAGAAATAAGTCAGTTGTGCTTGTCTTTGTGGGGATGCAAATACTGACTTACATTGTTTACTCACAAGCAGGGTGTGAAGTTGTTGTTATATTAGCAGCAATTCTGGACGACTCCTTGTTGCTCTAGGACAGTTGTCTGAACGGCAGGTTAATCTCAGTTTGGTAGACAGTTTTCCCAAGGAAGAGGATTTCCCTGTTAAAGTGACCGTGACCTGCAAGTTTGGAGCATTCTACGCTTAGGAGAAATCCTGCAAGTTGAATTCTGAGTTCAACACGCATTATACCCAGCATCTGGAAAGTGCTACTGGAATTTTAAATGCAGTTCCTACAACAAACAGCTTACAAAGGAGCTTGACTTTCAAGAGGAAGAGGGTCCTAACATACGTAATGAATACAGACAGCAGATTGTCTTAAGAAAAGCAACATAACTGCTCAAGTTTTGCTTTAGGAAGGTCAGTTCAAAATTAGTACAAGTGAAACATTTACAGGATTGCAGTTGCTCTGCTTTTCTGGGCAGAATGGTACACAGAATGGTTGTAGACTGTGTGTGTTAAAAGCACACACTTGATGAAAATCGTTGTCCACTTGCAGGTGTTTACCAATCTCCTGCTTGCGCTTCTTATTCTGATTTCTGTTTCTCAAGCAAACAGTATGATTTACTCCAGTCACACCTTAGTTGGGGTATGATTTACTCCAGTCATACCTTAGTTGGGGTATGATTTACTCCAGCCGTACCTTAGTTGGGGTATGATTTACTCCAGTCACACCTTAGTTGGGGTATGATTTACTCCAGTCACACCTTAGTTGGGGTATGATTTACTCCAGTCACACCTTAGTTGGGGTATGATTTACTCCAGTCACACCTTAGTTGGGGTATGATTTACTCCAGTCATACCTTAGTTGGGGTTTGATGTAATCCAGTCACACCTTAGTTGGGGTATGATTTACTCCAGTCATACCTTAGTTGGGATATGATTTACTCCAGCCGTACCTTAGTTGGGGTATGATTTACTCCAGTCATACCTTAGTTGGGGTATGATTTACTGCATTCATACTTTAGATGGGGTACAAGTTACTCCATTCATACCCAAGCTGCAATGTAGGACACGGTGATGCTTAGCAGCAGCTAAATTTCTGGTATCATGAGAGAAGACCGTGATCTCTATAAACCCAGCGTGAAAACTGACAAATATGAAAAGGAAACACCCAGCACCAAACCCCTCTTTACCACACAAATCATTGGTTTCTCACCTACTACATGAGACATGCATCCATCCAGTAACATTACAGCTATCAGCCAATCATTTGTGGTCTTGCTTCATACCTACCAGTGTAAAAACAAATCTTCTGAAAGTGTGTAAAAATCCTTCTTGAAGTTTGTATACACTATCTTTAATGGTTTATTTTTAATTAACTGGGCAATAGCCTGGAAAAAAAATTGTACCATGATGGGCATGCCAGTCCTCCTGTGTGAATTGTGTCATTACTTCTCAACAATTTATATTTAGGAACTCCACAGTCTCTTCAGAGGCACAGGTAGGAATGAATGGTTAGCCGCTATGTGACACAGGTAAGAATGAATGGTTAGCCACTATGTGGCACAGGTAGGAATGAATGGTTAGCCGCTATGTGGCACAGGTAAGAATGAATGGTTAGCCACTATGTGGCACAGGTAAGAATGAATGGTTAGCCACTATGTGGCACAGGTAAGAATGAATGGTTAGCCACTATGTGGCACAGGTAAGAATGAATGGTTAGCCACTATGTGGCACAGGTAGGAATGAATGGTTAGCCGCTATGTGGCACAGGTAGGAATGAATGGTTAGCCGCTATGTGGCACAGGTAGGAATGAATGGTTAGCCGCTATGTGGCACAGGTAGGAATGAATGGTTAGCCGCTATGTGGCACAGGTAGGAATGAATGGTTAGCCGCTATGTGGCACAGGTAAGAATGGATGGTTAGCCACTATGTGGCACAGGTAAGAATGAATGGTTAGCCACTATGTGGCACAGGTAAGAATGAATGGTTAGCCGCTATGTGGCACAGGTAGGAATGAATGGTTAGCCACTATGTGGCACAGGTAGGAATGAATGGTTAGCCGCTATGTGGCACAGGTAGGAATGAATGTTTAGCCACTATGTGGCACAGGTAGGAATGAATGGTTAGCCGCTATGTGGCACAGGTAGGAATGAATGGTTAGCCACTATGTGGCACCATTCCAGACTCTTCAGTCTGCAAGACCAACATTACTGTTTTTTTCTTCTCCATTATTTTAGTCCCCCAAGAGACTGCTGCCTACACAGTGCTATCAAAAGTGCAGTTAGCACATCTGCCAGTCCATTTTGCAGCTGGAGTATGAGAATGTCTAGGCCCCAGTACTGCACAGCTGCACAACATGATTTTTTTAAATCTTACTCTCCACTCATCATAGTCTCCTGGTTTGCTTCCCCTGTCATGCTTGTGAACTAACATCCCATGCCATTTCTGTCTACAGTTTCCTTGTGTGTGAGATGGATGGTCTGCCATTTTAATTAAAAAAAACATTTAGAAAGGAAATGAAAACACAAATCTTTGCTAGCTCTGGCAGCACAATGCAAGAAAGAAAATCAAATAAGACTGATAAATAAATAGCAATTAAACAAACAGAGGTCTGCTGACAAAAGACTAGTTTCATAACATCCGAGAAAAAGTACTTTTGTCACTGTGGAATCAGAGAGCGAACACTCTGCGACAAATACACACACACACACACCTTTCAACTGTACAGATTTTCATAGAATGTCTAGATTTTTACTTGGTCTGTTTTTCATGAAATTGTGGTTTTCTGGCAAATTAATGGCAAATGGTTAAAGACTGAAGTTAGAAAATGATATACATTTGAGTTTCAGACTTCATAGCCCTCAGAAAAATTCATGCTAATGAAAAACCTGTTAGTCTATCAACTTTCTTAAAAATTGTCCCTATTTTTGGGCCTTTTCTGCACTTTTATTTATAGCTTTATCCAGATTTCTTGCTATAAGAGGTTGAGAGGTATGACACACACACAGACGCAATGTAGAAAGACAAAAATTCACAGTTCCATGGAAACCCTCCTACATCTTGCCATAAACTTCAAAAACACATTTTACTAAATATTTGCAGAATGTAAAATTACCAACATAAATCACTCACTGCTAAGCCTTAGACAAATCTAGAATCTGAACAATACATTACAGCACCATACAGAGCCACTACATTCGCCTCAGACACCACTCCTGCGTACACCGAAGGTGATCTCGTTAGTTACTCTGAATTCTCTACAAACCTGTTCAGTCTTTCATCAGCACAAACTACACAGAAATTATACTGGGGTGGGGGTGGGGCATTCTAAACAAAAACATCCTTAAACCAGCTTTAATCTACATATCAATCATACTAAAACAACAGAACAGAGCAACTACCTCCTCAACGTATGGAGACAACCCATTTTACGTGCAAGAATTATTCATACAAAAGATGCACGAAAGCTACAGAGCAAAATATCCAGTGGCAAGCAATGATGAACACAAAGAAAGTGAACCTAGTGAATGTCATGTAACAACAGAAGGGTAAACAGTTTTGGAATCTGAAGGTAATACAGCGACAGTTCAGCTTTAATGTATTTTTAAGTGGGTTAGAGACAAAGAACGTGTCGTTCAGGTATTCCCACACAACAGTCCCTGTTGATGTCCATATAAACAAACGCATTTTAGTCAGCAAAGGAAGATAAACTACCCCCTTACTATTCTGGAGTTCTACAGCTATCATCAAGCAGCTACCCATGACCCCTCACTCCCATTTTAAGTTAACCTTTGCCCTTTTAAAACAGCCATTCTATACTACCTAGAAAGCAAGCTAATTCAATTTGCCTACAACCTTCTCACTAAAAATGTTCTTCAGAGGCTAACGTGAAACAGGGCCATATCCCCTTCTCCCTACCATTTCTCTTCAGTCTGTTCCTAGTTCTAATTACAGGGTCTCAAATCATATCCTTTTCCTTCTCCTCTCTAGGAAATATAACTACCACTGCACTAAAACACACTCCAGGAAAAGAGTAAAATGAGAAATACCACTGCAGGTCATGGTGCAGAAACCTGCCTGGACCTAGCAAATTAAAAAAATTAATATACACATACTAGTTTCTCAGAATACTGGCTTCTATGCCACTTATAAAACAGTAAGGAGCTTTTTTTTTTTTTTTTTTTTTTTACTTAACTAAAGAACATAAACTAGCTTTGTTACTTAGCGGGGTAACTTGCTGACTACACCCCAGATGATCTGTGTTTGATTAATGTCTTAGGCACTGGAGAAGTCTGCACAGACAGCTGGGAAAGGCACAGCTAATGATGGCGTACAGACCTTGGGGAGGGATCTAGGTTAGCCCATGGGGGGAAGCAAAGTCCCTGTTACTTCATTCCTTTACTAAACCTGACCACATGCTCAGCAAAAATATATTTTTCATTAGTAGAAGTAATCATTAGGTGGCGGTGTTTGTCTTAATCCTTAACAGCACATCATAAGTACGCAAACCAAACTGTAGTACAGGAAGCAGATTTGAAAAGGATGTAATGATGTTTGCCATCTAGGATAATGAAAACAAGTCATGCTAAAATAATTCTGAATTATTGTAATTGTCAAGTTTTGAGAAATAGAAAAAATAAAAAATATTTACTCCTAGCAATATTTCATTTTGACAGATAAAAATAAAAAAACTTATTTGTCTCAAAACACACTACTGTGAGAAAAAAAATTATCATCACTTAACAAAACTGGTTTATCCATACTCGAGACATTTTCTTGGGCAAATGCATTCTTCCCAGTTTTGTAATTCCATATTACAATATCATCGATCATCTTCCATTATTACATCTCTACGTTACCTTCTAAATCAACTACTGGTACAACATCAAGGCCACTATCACAAAGACATTCGTTCATGATATACATGGGACATTTGCCTAGATACTGACAGGTTTAAGAACATCAATGGTGTTCAACATGTAATGCAGCAAGGAGCCACACGATTCAGATACTGAGATGTACTGTAAGTTACAATTACAACTTATTTTATACTGACAATATTTTTACACCCTTTAAAGCATTTATTTTAGTACATCTGTACAATATGGCCAACTGCAATTTTTTACAACAGTGCCAAACTTGTTTTCTCTGAAGAACATGCGGATAATACTAAAGGTTTGAAATACAAAATCATATTTGTTTTAATGTAAGTTAGCATTCACACAGAAAAGGAAATTTTTAGGCAAAATGAATCCAAGTGTTGCCATTAAGTACAAAACACTGATTCATTATAGTTTAAATACAAGACTGCCTATTAAATCCTTATTATGAACTAACATATTATGTAATATGTTAAGACTAACAAATACATGTTACTTAAAGGGTGTGATAAAGAAATGTTCTTTTCAATTCATAAGAAGGATGTAAATTGAGATACCAGATATCTTAAGCAGCACCTTGTTTGTGTGGATTACACCTAACAAATTTGATGTTAAGGTGACATTAAGTGTTAAATCTAACCACAAATCGGTCATCTTTTCTGTCAGGCCTAATGGTCCCCCCCCCCCCACCACCACCACCAAATGAGACAATCTTTAGGGACTTCAACAAAGCAGACCTATTTCAGCTTGTAGAAGGCATGTGCAAAATTCATAGCAATCCTCTGCAAATTAACACATTTGATAGGGCTGCTGCATTTGCATCTGACTTTTACTAGCACCCAAACAGTAGCACAGAAAAGGAAGAACATATTTGCCCTAAATATAACTATAAATTGAGGAATGACCCCCTCTGGTGGAACTTCTGTATTAATACGCTGTACAACAAATGAAGGGAAATAAAAGAAAGTTGCAACCCCCCCATCTCCCTACCTCAAAACTATACTGAAGCTTGCCAACGAGGGGAATTAAAAATGCTATTAGAAAATATATGCATTACGACCTTAAAATTGCTACAGATTAAAGATTTGTAGTTTTTTTTTTTTTTTTTTTTTTTTTTTTTTTTGAATAAGTAATGGCAAAAAATTCATGAATAATGTACAACACTGCATGGTACTCATTCATATCACCACACTCACCATCACAAACCCTATCAAAAGGTTTAGCTAAGTCAAGGTATATGGTCTGCTCCATTTTCCTTTCATCCATTGCTTTGGTGACCTTTTAAATGTTTTTATTCTTTTTTTTGTAAAGGATGGTAGAAGGGGTCCCAGGGAGCAAAAAAATAGAATAGAGTTGGTTAACGCCCATCTTCATAAGCCTGCTGATGTTTATTAATTCACAAAACTTCTCATTTACTAAGCAGGAGAACATTTTCTTTTGGCTACATCTGGGCTACATCTGAATTATTAGTTGACATTAACAGTTTATAGACTTCTTTATGAAACTCATTTACAGATTTTGCTTGTTTCCTGTTGTGATCAAGGAGATGCACAGAGAGCCAGAACTAATTTCCAGTTGCCTGCTGGGAGAACAGGGAATTACATAGGAACTCAGTGTGGCAAGACCATGCAAAAGCATATTTTATGCAGAAATTAACCTTAAACCTACAAAGATTAATCTTGGGAATTAATCAGATTTAAATTAATATGTTCCTAGGAAGGATCTGCATTATGAAACACACACACACACACGTCAATTCTCATGTGAATGTTGGGTTATATAAGCAGGATCAGCATTTCCACTTAAATTCTGGGCACAGAACACACTACTTGTATGCATTCTGGACTTCAGCACTCATTTTCTGAGGTGTCAGAATAACGTTCCATGGGACCACCTCACAAAAGCACAAGGGATTGGTTTAAGACTGTGACCAATTTGAAACAGCATACTAACAAACCTGTCGGTTTCTCCCCTGAAGTTTCTACTGAATGAGGAAAAACTAATCAAGACTCAAAAGACAGCTGTGACTTTATGAATGAATTTCCTGACAAACTGAGCATGCATATTCCTCATTTCCACCAAAATATGCAGTGGTCGAACACCAACCGTACTACCACTAGAATCCACAGAATATCTCCACTTAACATGAAGTTTACCAAGCACCTCTCCAGTTTCTTTATACTTACTCCAAAACTATTGCAATCCCTTATTCACTTTCTCACTGAATAAACTAATTATGTTACACTCAGTTCTCTACTCAAATAGCATCTCTTTGAGCAATAAAACTGCAAATTCCAGAAAGCAGTACATCTCGCTTAATCAATATTACTCTGCACTACGTTAATTCCCTCTCATGTCACCCATTTACACTGGTACTTCACTGGTTACTGCTATTTCTGCTTTCAGTTAAGTATGTATGCAGTTTGTCTTTCTCCTTAACCACTGTCATCTAACAACTTTTTCCTTCCCAAGCCTGAATGTTTCCTTAAGTCCATGTCTTTACCATTACTTATCTCTTGCTTTGTGCATATAACACCTTGTGTTGCTCCCTTCAATTTCCAAGATAAAACATGCTTCTCTCTCTTCTTGCTAATCCTCTGATTCCACTTTTTCACTTAACGATGTAGATCTGCATATGATGTAAAGTTTATACCCAGTAACTCTCGCTTTGTGACTAGCTTGTAGCACCTGTGTATTTCACTGCTGGTTGTAACAGTTACATTGTTGTTGCTACTGTTTCACTGCTGGTTGATACAGTTACATTGTTGTTGCTACTGTTTCACTGCTGATTGTAACAGTTACATTGTTGTTGCTACTGTTTCACTGCTGGTTGATACAGTTACATTGTTGTTGCTACTGTTTCACTGCTGATTGTAACAGTTACATTGTTGTTGCTACTGTTTCACTGCTGGTTGATACAGTTACATTGTTGTTGCTACTGTTTCACTGCTGGTTGATACAGTTACATTGTTGTTGCTACTGTTTCACTGCTGGTTGATACAGTTACATTGTTGTTGCTACTGTTTCACTGCTGGTTGTAACAGTTACATTGTTGTTGCTACTGTTTCACTGCTGGTTGATACAGTTACAATGTTGTTGCTACTGTTTCACTGCTGGTTGTAACAGTTACATTGTTGTTGCTACTGTTTCACTTCTGGTTGATACAGTTACATTGTTGTTGCTACTGTTTCACTGCTGGTTGTAACAGTTACATTGTTGTTGCTACTGTTTCACTGCTGGTTGATACAGTTACATTGTTGTTGCTACTGTTTCACTGCTGGTTGATAAAGTTACATTGTTGTTGCTACTGTTTCACTGCGGGTTGTAACAGTTACATTGTGGTTGCTACTATTTCACTGCTGGTTGTAGCAGTTACATTTTTTTTGCTACTGTTTCACTGCTGGTCGTACCAGTTACATTTTTGTTGCTACTTTTTCACTGCTGGTTGTAACAGTTACATTTTTGTTGCTACTGTTTTAACTGTAACATGGGCTGAGGCTGTAGTTGGTCACACTGTTGTTCAGTGTTATACCTCGGTAAATACAGTATAAAAATACTTCTCTTTCTTGAAGATAGTTATTTGAACTGAGAGGAAGAAAGCATAAAACAAGTCAAATTCTAGAAAACAAAAGAAAATGGCTAATGCTTGCATACACTCACAAATATTAATTTAGTTCATGTTATGGGAACTGTAAAAGAGAGAAAAGCAAAGCTAGCCTGTCATGCTCACAAGAGTCAAATTCAGCATAACTGCTAATGCATTTCACTGCCAGATTCACTCTGCAAGACCTCAAAACTACAAAGATGGAACAAAAAGCGAACACAGAGCCCTACAATAACATTGCAGTATCTGAGATTGTATAATAAGGCTATGGACTGTAACCAGACAGTAGGGTAGGCATATTGCACAGTAAGTGTTAAAAGAACAAAACCTTTCACCACTATCAGCTAGATAGTTCAAAATGTGATAAATACAAACTTCAGACTGTATAAATATATACGTAAGTGTATTAAGAAATATTGATGTGTAGAAACACTGATGCATATTACATTGATTTTTAGGGGCTAGGGACAGGGCCTAGGTTAGGTTAAGTACCAACATGTAAGGATGGAGACCACCTTACTCGTGTGCTAACCCTAGTGCAAGCCTACACATTACCTTAGGAACATCCTTTCCTAAACAGGACCACAAAACAAGACACACATGCACACTTCACATGCACAACACTAACCTTCTCTAGCTGTTAATCTAACCCTAATCTGCAAGTGCACTCCCTCCTCTAATGCTGAAACTTTCAGTACATCCAAACATTTTGACATTAGGAAGAAAACATTTGACAGAAAAGGAACACTTGTTGTTCCTACTTTTTTCAAAATCAGAGTATTAACAGGATGATGTGCTATCTACTGCAGATCTATCTGGTTTATGTCAAATGGCACACACCAGAACAATGGCGATAATCCTTTTCCTATCTGAGTGGAGCACATCACGAGAAGCTGTGGCGTGCCCTTTTCTTTCTGACAGACCCAAGTCGATTTAATTTCAGTTTTGTATGCCTATCTGCAATGAGAGGTGAATAAGTATGTGTTAATCATTCTAGTCAAAATGTGTTTTCAACATCAGGAGATCCTTTAAAGATAACGTTGTCTGTTTTGATGTTACTGCAGAGACAACCTCAGGTTTTCTGAGATGTAGGAAATGTTTCTGTGGCAACTCTGCTACTCCTTGTAAGATTAAAATGAAGGTCAAACACTGCAGCAAATATAAAATGACACTGCATTTTTTCTTCTGAATTCTTTCTAATATTTCATGGTACTTCCATCACTGACTCTCTTTTTTTGGGGGGGGCAATCTTCCCAAACACCAATCTTTTTACTTGTATTAAATGCTCTTGCTACAATCTACAAATGTTTACATATAATGGAAGGTAATGCAAAGCTATACAAATCCAGAGAGGTATCTAGTATGCAGTAAGCAGTGATAGAATATTCATTCTATTTTTATTAAATAAAAAAATAAAACCATAAGAGGATCACATGTGAGGCCAGAGATATCAGAACATTAATTTTAATTTACTTATTTAAAATACTTTCAGATCAGGAAATAAAATACTGAAATGTTTTTCATTTTGAATGCAAAAAAGTTTCCAAACATAAGAGAAGTTAAAACTGAGTATGCATTACACTTAGCAAACGTAGACGCTTGCACAAATTTTCCCCTTTAGTGCATGGCTAGTTGCTTGTTCATGATGGAACTACCATGGTGGGGGGGGGGGGTGAACAGGATGAATGTGTCGTGACTTTGCTTCACCTATTTGGGGTAGGGGTGCAAATTCCATTACCAGGACACTATCTCAGAAGTGACTTGTTTGTGTTGCAGAAAATTGAGCTATTAGGTAAGTTCTACAGGTCTGCCAAACAGCAGAGTATTCAGAGTTCAGTGTGCAAACAGATGCAAGGAACATCTGTCAGTGTAGGCCCTGTCTCAGGATAAACACCTCACCAGACACAGCGTGGAGAAGTCAGAGCATAATTATATCCTCAATTAACCACTGATAATGACCATGGTTCCCCCAACTTGTAACATGCACAAATTAATGGAAAAAAGAATACACTGGAGTACACACAATTTCATGTTCAAGGCTGGGAGTGACAGCAAGGAATAAAAAATGTGTCACACTTTTCTGCTTGGGCAGGTATACTGAGTGGGTCACCATAAACTTTTTCTTATTCTTAATGACTGAACTTTTCCTGTTCTGTTTCCTTAACACACTCCTACACATTGAAAATAATTTCTTATCAGTTCTCCCAAACATTTAAAGCAGTTTTCTCAATTACAATCTCACCTGAAATTGTTTGTGAGCTACCCAAAAAGGCATTCATGTGGGCAGCATCAGTCAAACACCCCCGGTTAACAAATGCAAAATAAATAAATAAATAAAGAAAGAAAGAAAACAATGGCTCTTAAAAATTGGTAGTTACATGTGCCTTATCAGTCATCACACCAAGTAAATAATGTAGTCTGGAGTATGAATGCAAGGTTTTCAAGCTTAGTTTTCAGATGCAAATGAACAAAGTTTATTTTCTTATTATTATTACAAATCCGTTGTTTTCCGCTTAATCAAACTCTTAAGTGCCTCCGTATTTGGTTTAGCATTTTTTTCTGCACTGCATTTTCTGTAAAAGTGCAAGTTTCTTCTGGTGTTTTGTTACAGCATTTTTGCATTTCATGCAGTTTTGTTGAGACAAGTCAGTGAGCTGGGGAAGGATGATCAACATCAAAGACTAATACCAGCTACAATATTAAAAACTATGAATGCAACACAAACCTTTTCTGTCAGTCATACCTCTTGACTATCCAGACTTTTGCTGCATATTTTTGATCTGTCCCTCAGAAAATGTGTAGGTTTCTGGCAAATCATTGAGGGCTGAAGTTGCTAAATAATGAAAGATATGGGAGTTTCAGACTTAATATCCTTCAGAAAATGCATACCAACACAAAACCTGTTATTTTAACATCGTTCTAGGTTTAAGAGCAACATTTAAAATCTGTCCCTATTTGGGCCTTTGTTCCCACCGCTCCCCATAATTTTTGGCTTTGTACATATTTCTTGAGCTTAGCGGTTAAGAGGTATGTCCCAAATAACACCTATTAATCACAGGGAACAGATTTCACACACTAAACTACAGCTTTCACTTTGAAAAGAGCAATTAACTAGATTTTCATGCCGTGTATTCAAACTTTTTGTAAGATACTGAATCAGGGATGGCCAATGATGAAAAGCAAAGAAATTAAAATGGGGACTGATGCTGGCAGGCACAGTATTGTTTTAAGCTAGTGATTGAGAAAACCACAGTAAATAATCCTCTCTTCATAAGGATTTCTCTCTGCCCCTCTAAAATGACATCAGGAAGGCAAAGCCATGCTTTCTACTACAGCCCCATTTAGGACATTTGGGGGTATAAGAAAATAACAGCAACCCCTTACTGAGATACAGAGAAATTAGTTATGCAGAAAAGTTCAAGATATGCTGAAAAACATGTGTCTTTTTTAGTTTTAAGGGTGCAGTTCTCCTTTAACTTTGCCCTTGCTGACTGCTACCACCATGGAAGCAAAAACACTGTTTCTGCAAGCCTCCCTCCCCTTTGGGCCTTCTATGTAGGTGGATGCCTCAAACACACATCCCATACTTAATATTCCTACTGCCACATTGTCAAAATTAAGAGGAAAGGAAAAGTGATCAAAAAAAAAAAAAAAAAAGGCTTTTCATTTTCAAAAATTATGACTGATTCCACCTTTAATTAAAGAAGAGTTTTTGGCTTCATGTCTAATCTTTACAGCTAACAGAAAAGGATCCTGCATACCTCTCAATTCTACTTCATTATGAGGAACATTCCTCATTTTGAGTCTTAAAAGTCCATGTTCCTCACTCAACATTAAAAGGGTAGAGCACACATTCAGTGTTCAGCATTTATTCCCATGATATACAGTACTGAATCATATTAATTTATATAAAAAAAAAATCTATTCGTAGTAAATTTTAGCCATTCTAGTTAAAGTTGTTAATAGGCTGCTAGTAAGTGTTCTACATTTTGCCCAGTTCTTCCACATTATGAAAGGTAGTGTCCCACATTTTGGGGATGTTGACACCCATGGGATGCCATACGGATTACCTCATTCATCCAGTTAACAGTCTTCTGAGTGGTGCTCTTCTGGTCTCTGATAGTTTTCTAGTAACTCCTCAGACACACGCCCTTTGAAATCATCATGTCTTCTCAGGTGAGATTCACCCACCAAACCTGTCCTTTTTAAGCAAGTTCCTGTTCTACTGTCTCTTTCTCCTGAGTTACAGCAGCTTCTGCTCCCCAACACTCCAAATACCCTCCAGAGACCTCCTGTACCGAAGATATCATGCACCCCCCCAAACACCCCCCAGAAACCTCCTGTACTGAAGATATCATGCACTCCAAACACCCCCCCCCAGAAACCTCCTGTACTGAAGATATCATGCACTCCAAAACACCCCCCCCCCCCAGAAACCTCCTGCACCGAACACATCATGCAGCTACAGCTGATGGCTACTGTAACTAGACTGTAACCTATTTTTTGAGGGGGCATACTTCATGCGGCTCATTTTAAAACCCCTCTGTGATACCCATATTTTCACTACTTCCTTAAAATACCACATAGAGAAGTGCAGCCATTTTCTTTTTTAGACTTTTGTTGCATCTTTTGTGCTAAAACACACAGCCTTTCTAAATGATATGCATACTTGATATTGTTTTAGATAGAAAAGTTGTTAAATTACACACAAACACACACAACCAGACACAACCTCAGTCGAAATATACAGGCAAATAGAACTCATAAATAAAGACATAGGGAACTTGCAGACTTTGGATCCAACCCAGTTTGGCTTTGTCAAAGGCAGATCATGCCTTTTAAACTTGGTTGACTTTTTCGAGACAGTCACCAAGTCCATTGATGAGGGAAAGGCAGTCCATACAGCCTACCTTGACCTGGCAAAGGCCTTCGACACAATACCCCACTCAGGTATCATCGAAAAACTCATCAGCTTGAATGTAAACCCATACATCACAAGATGGGTTGCAAACTGGCTAAGTGACAGAACCCACAGGGTCAGAGTTGCTGGAGCCATGTCAGACTCAAAGCCTGTCAGAAGTGGTGTCCCACAGGGCTCAGTCCTGGGTCCACTCTTGTTCGGCATCTACTTTTCTGAAGTACAAGCAAACACAGGAGGGTTATGGCTGACAAAGTTTGCAGATGACTGCAAACTGGGTGCCATAGTCGAAAACACATCTGACACAGATATCCTTCAGAAGGGCCTCACAGAAACGGATAACTGGTGCCAGAGCCATGGCCTAAAGTTAAATGCCAAGAAATGCATAGTCATACCCTTCGGGAAAAACAAGGTGACATTAGTCAACATGCTACCATATAGGTGGCAATCCACTGAGCACAGAAGAAGTCATCAGGGATCTGGGGACCCAGGTTGACAGTAGCCTTTCGTTTGACACTCATGTTGCTAAAGTAGTTAGGAAAACCTTCTACATTGCCCACCTGATCATGAAGGGATTCACATCTAGATCAAGGGAGGTCATCGTCCCCCTGTACTCATCACTCATTAGACCTATGATTGAGTACAATGCCCCATTTGGAATGTATCTGACCCGACACCTGTAGCAGCTGGAAAGGCCCCAAAAGTTCCTCACCAAAAGGATAAAGGGTCTCAAAAATATGTCTTATGCTGCCCGACTGAAAGAACTCCAGCTCTATTCAGTCTCATACCGCTTGCTCAGAGGTGACCTGTGCCTGACATATAAGGCCATGTCAAACCCTGATTTGATGAATATGCTTCACCTCAAAAAATCTAGATCCCTCAGAACCACAAGGGCGGGAGACTTAAACCTTGACACGGTTATTAATAGAACGTGCTGGAGGGACAGATTCATCACCCAGAGACTCCCTATGCTGTGGAACAAAATCCCGGTACATGTGAGGCAGAGCACCTCGCTGGCCTTGTTCAAGAGGAATCTTGACCAATGGATGGGGGATCGCAGATATACCCCAGGGATTACTTCAGTGTCACTGCTTGACAGAGGCACAGCAAAATAATAGGCATAGTTTTATTCAAACTAAAGGGGTGGCAAAAGCCAAATAACTATGGGCTAGGCTTATAAATGCCCTCGGGCAGATAGCCTAGTATGAACCTATGAACCTATTTCATGGCTGTACTTATACAAAATGAATACGTTAGCTGTCCATGATCACAAAATTAATGAATGACACTGGGCTATATATACTTATAACACAAGGACTCGGGGTTATTCATACTTAAAATGTAAGGCCTATAAAACTGCTTGGGAATGCATGGCTAGGCTTCACAAGATCCAAATGGATAAATACCCTTAGTAACTACCTATGAACTTAAAACAAAGCACTATTACCCTACAGAATGCTAAATGTGGGACACTACCTTTCATAATGGTGAAAGAGTGTAGGTTAAGGTAATGCATACTTGATATTGTTTTAGATAGAAAAGTTGTTAAATTACACACAAACACACACAACCAGACACAACCTCAGTCGAAATATACAGACAAATGAGTCTTCCATAATGGTTGTAACTGAAAGTAATGCACTTTCTATGTGGTGAAACACTGGATACTATTTTATCGTTTTTTTTTTTTTTTTTTTTTAATTTAGATTTTTTTATTCTTATTTGTACAATGTCTTTCTGTCTGTAATCAACCATGAAGTATAAAATTGTCTCCTCTTTCCTAGGTAGCTTTGATAAAATTCAGGTTGCTGAACAGAATGACTCGAGAAGAGCTCAGGTGACTATTTTATGCATGAAGGAAGTGATGATCCTGACAGTCACCTCTCTCCCTGTTAAAGGTTATACAGGGCTCTTCATACATTAAGTCTTAGGTGCACAAACATCCTCTTGATGAAGGTGTTAACCCCTAGGAAGATAATTTTTTGGGATAAGAACTTCACAGCTGCAAAACCTGTAGGTTCGAAAGACAGCTGCGGAAGCTCAAACTCCATGAGTAATGTAGATGTATAGCTTTAAATGGTTTGGTGCCAGTGGTGTGTGTTGGAGTTTATACTGTACATCAGGTGGTCTGACATGCTGTATACACTGGGCAGTCTAAAGCAAATGCTGATGAAAAAGGTTATATGAACCCTGTCCCTATATTGACCATCCTGAATATCAAATATTACACACCTTGATAAATGCAAAAGCAGTCTTGATCAGGCAGCCAAAAGTGATAACACAGCACCAAAGGAGCTGGAAAAGCAGCGATATCTTTACAATTCACACTTAGAATTTATTCCACTCACACAGTTGTGATTTCTGAGTTAGGCCATCTGGTCTGCTGTAAAACACGGATTATTCTGTGTCAAAAAAGTGAATATAGGGCACTAACCTGAAACCATGTATGTGTTTAGTATGAGAATTCGGAGACTAGAGTAAAAGATTACCCTTGCTAGGTTAGAATGTGCAATAGGAGGAGGGGGTTAAATGACCCTCCTTCCTCATACTTAATCAGCTGAAAAAAAAACATCAGTCTTGACCAGTGTGGAGATAACGGAATACGATTTCATCTTCTCTTCCTGTATTACTTGAACTCTGGGAATAAGAGGAATGTGTGGAGAAGCATAAGGGAGACCCTGCTCCAAGGACAAGAAAAAAGCATGTCTAAAGTGGCCATATCTGTTTTTTTTTTTTTTGGGGGGGGGAGGTCTTTCAGCATTCTCCTACATTTGGAAACGGTCAACGGCTCAACTGCTAGGGGACATGCAGCAGTTCTTTGTCCTAACCCTGAAAGCTTCTTGTGTTCTACAAAGGTCCAGAGATTTTTCTCTCCTAACTATTCTTAGTGAATTTAAATATTTTTATTTATTTTGCTATTTATTTGTTAAACAGGTAAACCTGCTGCATGCAAGTCTTACTTTTCAACTGTCTTTAGCAGTTGCAGTGTCAGTAGCTCAACACTTAGCACATTTGCTTTTTGTGCAGAAGACTGTGGGTTCTATTCTCACACTAGAAAGTTGGATTACTTTTCCACTACGGGTATTATACAGCAACATGGGGTGGGGGGTTGCTTCACCTCCTGAGTGTGCCATCCTTCAGATGAGACTTTAAAACTGAGACCCCCATCCACCTAAGTTGGTGGTAGCTCAGGTGAATATAAACAATCCTACTGCACTTATCAAAGAGACTAGCAGAAGTTCTCTGGTGCCCTAGCCAGAATGAATACCACCATGGGTCTCCCAGTAAAGCAGACCCTTAGTCTAGTGGGATTAAATGTAAATAAATGAAATAAATTCAAGGTGATCTGGTAGCACTGCCTTTGTCAAGTGGCTTGCCCAGTCATGAAATAACACAAATCATAGCATTATCAAAATACTTATGTTGCAAGCTGGAACCCTGTTATTTAAGATGAGTAAAAGGCAATTGTTTTACTGCTGCAATGTCATCTGCCTAGATATGAGCAGAAGTCTTAAAGGGAAATTTTCTCCTTTTATTCCATAATCTCCAAGGATGTAAACACCAAAAATGTTTAGCTTTTGAAAAACTTTGCATTTTCTATGAATACAGAAGTGCCTGACTGTAAAATGAATTAGAATGACTCTTTACTACAACATTTATACTTGGGCTGAGGTGAAAATCAGTGTGAAACTGTACCTTTATAGCAAAGTTTCAGTGTCTACTTTCATATTACAAAGTCAGCATTTTAGATTTTAAAGATACCAGGCAGGTCTGCCTCACACACTAGATAAAATTATTAAAATGCAGTAAAATTCTTTGCACATTCCATGCTATCAGGCATCTACCAGGTTACAGACAAAATTCGACTGACAATATCAGTCCAAAAGAAGCATAATTGTTTTTCCTTCCTCTTATTCTTCAATTTTCTAGCATTTTATGGTATCCTAAATATGAGCACCGGCAGTAAATAGGTAGTCGAGGTTCCACATTATTTATTTTGTTGACTGTATTGTAGAAAATTTACTGAATGCATCAATAAACTATCTGTGCCATCTCTCGGAAAATGCTGCAAATCATAATGCACAGGTAATTCAACGTACACTTCACGTACTTAACATATTTATGGTCTCCACTTTACTGTGAAAGACAACTGCTCATAAATAAAAAGCACAGGCACATTTTGTTTCCCCGTTAACATAACACAAGATAATCATCTGCTTATAGATCATGATGGGTTTTTGCAAAAATGATGTCATTCTCATGACAGCACGATGACACTCAAGTAGTGGAAACAAATGAAACTTTGATGTGCATGCCCTGCCACACAAGTCCACTCAGAAATACAGAAATAGGAGGGGGGATTTAAAGGTAAGGGACTGAATGCATAAATAACTAGACACAGCTTTCAAGTGTCTCTCATAATGCTTCAAGTCATCTGACTGTGAAATGTCTAGGTAAATAATGGCTTCAAGTCATGTGACTGTGAAATGCCTAGGTAAATAATGGCTTCAAGTCATGTGACTGTGAAATGTCTAGGTAAATAATGATTGTGTTTTAATCTTTACTTTGCTCATTTCCTTACCCACTATATTCATATTGCAACTTTGTTAACTATATTAACTAATTCTTTGTTAACTATATTAACTAATTTAAGAAGGTTGCCTGGACTGTAGGGAAATTAATTATTTTATTTTTATATTAATATGTTTCTTGCCAGAAAACAAATGCTTAGGCTATATTTCTGAAGAAAATCTGCATTTTTTTTTTGGTGCAATCCTCCCATTTTGGTTTTACTATGAATGATAGAAGATCATGGCATGCTTATGTCTTTGTTTACTATCTTTTAATAACGGAGTACGTCCCACTAACCCATTGGTACTACTTCAGAGAAATCAGTTTTAAGCAGGTAAAATACCGTTGCTTTCTACAGCATTACAATGCAATGGACAGAGTGGGTACAGCAAAATAAGTTACATTTATAAATCTGTTCAGTTACAAAATAAATTTATTATATGAGTAGTGACAATGCACACTGCAATATGGGTCTATATTATATAAGCGAACGCAATGAATTGTGAATGCTATATAATCAACCCACAATCCCCAAAAACCCAAAATGTCAAACACACGGATCAGTGATTTTTTTCCCCAGGAAAAAAAATCGCTGATCCGTGTAAAAAAAAAAAAAAATCAAAACACAAAATAAAGTGGAGGCCCCCTACTTATATATACCAATGCTGAGATCGCACCGCAGTGGAGGAAATGGCAAAGTCCGGAAAACGGCCCAATGATTTTTTTTCCCCCAAGGAAAAAACTCGCTGTCCGGTGCTTTCAGTATTTTGCCATTTTGCGTAATGAAGTTAGACTAAACAGCGTTCACAATTCATTGCATTTGCTAAAATAATAGGGACCTTGCAATATTTCAGTTAAACAAAAATAAGGTACAATTTGTATGTAAAGAAATCCTGAAAAAGAAAGTACACAGCTCAGATGTACTTATGAATTACTGTGGGATCAGTTTCCTCTCTCAGCTCAAAGACATGGAAGGTAAACTGGCAATGTCTGAACTGCAGTTAAACGTGTATTCATGCATATTCGTCAACAGACAGGTATCCCATTCAAGACTGGTTTCTTGCCTTATAGCCAGAGAGCAGACAGGTCTGAGCTATAGTCTTATGTGCATATTCTGTCAGAAAAGGCTACATATTATAAAGTGCTCCTAGTTTACAGTTAGCTTTTTTTAACTGTATGTTGGATATACTGATTGAATCATAATCTATGGTTAATTAATGGTTTGCTGTTTGTACTAGGTCAATTCAAGTATTACTGACTGATAATATTTTTAAGTCACAGTTTTACTGCTGGGTTGGAGGTGCAAATGCCATTACTTTAAGTACTGTTTTCATTTAGGAATAGATTAGATTGTTCTAGCCAGTTTTCAATTTCTGCAAAGAAATGCTGAAGGTCACTTTGGAGGTGTCTGAATGAAGAGCATACATATTAATGTGAAACCATTTGCATAGAGGACTAATTTTGCTGGATGAGAGACTGTATGCATTTTATTTATAAATAGGATACAGAGGTAAGGTTCCAATTATCGACCTTATTTGTGGAGGAGCTCTATAATAATATAAAGTCACACCTATGTGCTGAAGTGTGGTCTCTCACACACAGACACACCTTAACCATCTTCCATGACATTCTGCACCATCTCTCCAGTGTGTGAACTAGACAGCTAAAGTGCTATAAATAGCTTCATGGGGACCTGTGGTACAACCTCAATTCCCATTGCAAAATGACCAGTCAGTCATGAAGTAAAGGGAGATGCTTTTCCCTGCTCATGTGTGGGCTCAGAAATACATCCTGGATACCTCACTGGCTGTATTAAAGAAGCCAAAGTAATAATGGCACGATGAGGTGTCATTCTGAACAGCGAGTCCTGTAGGGTGCTTGTTTGACCACCTAAAGGCCACTGACAGTTGAAGCGCAGGATAGTGTGCCTGCTGAGATACTGAGGACCATAATTCTAATGCCTGAAACAACAGGAGTGAGTGTGTGAACACAGGGGAATAGATACTAAAGTTGCTAAATGTTGAAGTATTTCCTTTAGTCCAAACAGTAGTCCAGAAATAGGTAAAGGGAAGTACCAGAAATGTGGGTGTGATAGTGGATGAAGCCTCCATTAAAACTACCTGAAGAAGATACGACAGCAAGTCTTAGAATTTATTTATTTATTTTTTTTGTAAGTAGGAACCTCATTTTCCCCCAAAGTTTCAGGGCTCATGGGATCAGATCTGACACCTTCTGATAGAGAGTTCAAAGACTGGTAAGCTATGAAATGAAAGCCAGTTCCAATCATATCAGTAGTCCAGATCCCTTAACGTGCGCTTAAACAACGGTCTGTGACCTGTGGAACAGATTCCTTTAATGTGCGCTTAAACAACAGTCTGTGACCTGTGGAACAGATTCCCTTAACATCTGCTTAAACAACGGTCTGTGACCTGTGGAACAGATTCCTTTAACGTGCGCTTAAACAACGGTCTGTGACCTGTGGAACAGATTCCCTTAACGTGCGCTTAAACAACGGTCTGTGACCTGTGGAACAGATTCCCTTAACGTGCACTTAAACAATGGTCTGTGACCTGTGGAACAGACTTTCTTCTGGTTCTTGATAAAGCTCCAACAGGAACTGTTCCCACTGATGCATCAAGCTTTTCTATTGCTGGCCATTCAGAAGCGGAAGCACAGCCACCTCCAGCAGCCACATTGATCTAGTATCAGACACAAATGTGGGTCTTCTAGTAGTCTTGACCTCCAGCAACTAACAACATCTGTGTTCAGACACTAATGCAGGTCCACTAGAGGTCCTCACCTCCAGTACCCACCACGATCTGGTCGCAGACACAAATACAGGAACCTCTACTACTCCTGGCCTCCAGCAGCTATCATGATCTGGCCTCAGGCACAAAAGCAGGTCTTTTAGTGCTCCTGACCTCCAGCAACTATCATGATCTGGCCTAAGACAGTAATGCAAGTCCTCTAGTGGTCCTAACCTCCAGTAGCAATCATGACAAGGCCATAGACACAAACACAGGTCCTCTAGTTGGCCTCACCATTTAAATAATGTCATTAAACACAAAGATTATTTCCCAAGAGTGTAGATCTGGTGTCCAACCACACACCAATAATGCAGTCTGCCAAGATGATCTCAACCATCAGACAGCACTAAGAACCATAGGGTGGGGAGATTTGCAGAACATATTTAACTATCTTAATTTATACAATTTGCATATAGAGATAACTGCTCAGCACATATTTGTTTGTTAGCTTTGTATAATTTTTCACTGGCAACATAATCAGGCCACAGGCATCCATTGTCTGCATTTGCAAAGAGTTGGTATAAGGAAAAGGAACTCAAAGAATTGACTAGTGGAAATAAAACACTGCAGAACCTGGCAGACTGAGAAAGGCAAAATAATCAATAATATGGAGGTAAGCTGCCTTTCTCAGGAGACATCCAGTTTCTTTCCAAGTATGACCTGAATATAGAAGAAAATTAAAAAGACCCAGCTCGGTCTGGCGCATAACACATGTGAAGGCTGCAGAATTCCTGTGCAGGTTTTTCTGCTGTGCACTGCAGTATCCCATCTACTATATCATGCTGCCTCAGTTTAAGTGAAGATAAGCAACAGCATATGTTAGAACTGGTTGAAAGACACAAAGTCTTGTATAACTCACATGGCAAACATGGGGGGGGGGGGGGTGTCTGAGATGCCGTCAGAGAAAGACACAATTTAGGTAGACTAGGATATGCAGATAGCAGCAATTTAAGTACTAGCAAACTTATATATATAAAAAAACTGCACTATGTGCCTACTAGCTGCAAGGGCATAAACACTTCCTCAAATAAAGAACAGCTTTAGCAAGTATGGCTTACAAGGGTTTAACTGTCTGCAGTAATCACCCTAACACAATGGTAAGTGTTCATCAATGACTCAGGACAGTGTTGGTCAGCTATCAGGACAGCACACTGGGTACACAGGAATACACGTTTAAGATGGATACAAATGGGGTCTGAATATCTCAGCTACAACATGCAGATGGAGGCCATAAACTGTCACCTTCTGATAGCTATCAAGTTCTGTTTAAATAATTCTGAAGCAATGAAATCACAAGTTTCATTACAAGCATGTTCTCCAGCTGATAAAATAACTCCTGAATTCCCATGAAATTAAGCTGGTACAGTTCAGTAATCTGTCCCATTTCAAGAATTACAACTTGATTTGATTACAACTGCAACAACAGATGTTTTCATTTCAAATAGGATTTCAATGAGCATGTTTTTCATATCTAAAATTCTACTTTTTTTTCTTACACTATTTAAATGAAGAATAAAAAGCTATTTTTTTGTTCTGCATTCTTTAATCAGTCAGAGGATGTTGTAAGCTTTAAGTGCTGTTATCCCCAAATGTGTTAGTCTGTTTATAATAGAGCTAAGATTAGGTATATTCTTTCTGCTTCAGTTGCTGAAGAGAATTACGTCATTCTCCAAAGACAGTTTTTACACAGGATGATTAGTAGTATCAAAGTTAATAGTCTACATTTCCAACAAAACAGTGACAGCTGCACATGGTTAGCTTGTACACTAAACCACAAACTCCATGAAATAGGACTGCCAGTACAATTGTAGACTCCAAAATTTAACGAAAGTCTAACCCAACAAAAGAAAAATAAAAGGGGTAGGTTTGGCCTAATGGATAAAGTTTTTGCCTTACAGACACAAGGGTACTGGGTTGGATTCTGATTTCAGGTTATTGGCTAGGCTGAAAATAGCTCTTTGGGGTATGTAGCCTAGTATTCACCTATGAACAATTACACCTTATAAAAGTCACACCTCCATAACAGATACAAGATGATGGGCTAAAAAGCATAGCATAATTTAAATAAATATTAGGCTAAAATATGGGTATTAAAAAAAGAGGTCATGCAGGTTCTTCTGGGGTGAATCTAGAAATAAAAGCTACACTACAGCTGCAAACAGAAAAGATCAAAATACTAACAGACTGCCAACTTGGGGTCACAAACACTACCATAAAAACACAAGTTAATGAGGTACATCTGAGATGCATATGTTATGTGATGTTCAGCTCACATTCTGATGTTGTGTGCATATGTGATATGATGTCCAACATGCCCTCTGATGTACATTCATCCTAGTAATACACACTGGTAAGGTAGACATAACTCTAGGCTTGTCTCCAGGTGTTTACACCAATCTATATAAATCACCTACTCTAAGGAAGTAACCAATCATAGTAACAGTCCTATTTGCACAATTTCCACATACCCAAAACAGACAGCTAAAAAAAGTCACACCTATATAAATCAACTATCTACAAATGAAAATAAAGTAAAACAAAGTAATACAAATAATAGCAAATCATAACTGCAACCAACATATCTAACTGCATTACTGGCAGAACTGATCCAGTTCTAAATGCCTGCAGTAAGATTCATTTAAAAACAGTTCTACTCTGGAAGCATCTACCCGAGTTGATCAGAGAACAGATAGCTATAAAAGATCACACGACATTTATCAAAAAGAATACAGTAATTCCCAGGTGCCCTGGACAAAATTTCCTCCTATCTATACCAATACCAACTTGGGTCTCATGAAATGAAACTACCAGCCTAGTGGGACTAAGTACTCAAAAAAGGACAAAAAAATAAAACAACCCCTGATCAGCTTAGTTTACTTAGTAATCATGCATTGCAGTTTGATAACAAAAGAAATGGACAGACAGCATAAGCAATGAACTTTACATACTATTAATCAAAGTCTTTCTTAAGGGAAAAAATAAACATGAAAACCTAGACAGAGTGGAAGAACTTGTTAAAATAATATTTGTTTAAAAAAACAAAAAGCCTGGCATCCTGGAAGCAAAAGAACTGCATAAGCTTTTTTTCAGTTAAATCCATCCATCCACAACTCCTTCCCCATTTTTGCAGATGGGGTATGGGTGTCACCAACAGTAACAATCATCCAGAGCAAAGGTTCACACCATTAAGTGGCTAGCCCTGCTATGGTTGTTCTTCCATATCACCCACCCACACACACACCTACCTATGGCCAATTTAGAATATCCAATCCACCTACTGCAAGTCTTTGGAATATGGGAGGAAACCAGAGTACCCACATAAACACAGGCAGGACATGCAGACTGCACACAGAAGGCACCCCAGCCAAGAAGTGAACCAGACATTCTCTTGCTATGAGGCTACAATACTATCCACAGTGCCATTGTGCCACCCATTTTTATGGGGAGATACAAAGGAGAAAACTGAATTACTACAAGTTATAATTAAATGTACAGGAACACACTCACACCTATGAAATACTCTGAGCAGTATAGCTGAACAGTGCCCAACCACAGACACCCCATACATATTTATGTCTTTCAGCATAGGCTTACAATATTACTCATCATGAGTGCAACAGGCATCTTCATTCTAAACAACTGAAGATACACTAGGTGTAACATGACCACGAAACAACAGAAGACTTAATGTCTGCAACGGATCAGCCAGGTAAATACTACACCCGAGTCAAAAACAAATATAGAACAGAATACTTTAAACAAAACACACATACTAAAATATCGGCTGCATAGTATAAAAATATACACTTTTTCAAGTAAAGTGGTTAACCTACAATCACATATACCTACTTAAATATGCAGTCTTTCTTGGGCCTATCTACTAGAAATTACCCAACCTCTCCTCCCACATTATCATATTTACTTCACGATTCAAACATTTCTTGTTCCATATACACTCGCATGCCCACAATGAATCATGCCTTTATACTCTCTTACCTGATTTACCCTTCCTTTACAACAGCTGATAATTTTTCTACGCCTACAATTTTCTTTCATTCTACCTTCTTCCATCCACAACTCCTAACCCCCCCCCCAAAAAATATTTTATTGCTGGTATTTGATGCTTCTCTGTGACTTTTTCCCTTTATAATTGCTTGCTTTAGTTACTTAATCATTAACACTGTGACACCCCGGCATTGGCCCAGTAATCAAGGAGCCTCAATCCTCACCTCTGGGAACAGTGAGGGATGTACACAATGGGAGGATGACAAGTACACACACAGTAAAGTACAATTTCCCCTAAGAGCACACAGAGACCACAGTCAGTCTGGGACTGATTTCTCCCTCTTTCTCCAGATCCCCAATAAGAGTCTCCACTGGCACAGCTATAGGGTTAGGATGTCAGCTGAGGGGGTCAACCCAAGACTCACCCTCTCTGTCCAACCAGTGCTTCATGTCCCTGGCCAAGTAGCTGACACACACACAAACTTTGAGATTTGACTTGTATATACACACACACATACTTGGGGAAGGCTGGCACAGGTTGATTAGCTATGCCCCCTTCTGCCCAGACTATAAGGTAGTTTTCACTGCCACCAACAGTTTCTAGAAGGCTCTTATAAAGGGTGGTCAATCCTACTGTGTAATGTTACTATTATCCAAATGGTAAGTGTGACCAAGAGCAAGGCTAATTCAGAGCGGCCTGTATAGTGTCACCAAATACACATGCACCTACTTTAAGAGCTTAAATATGTCTCACAAATATTAGACACAAAGATAAGTTTAAATATACTTAAGAAATAATAAAAGAGCAAGACAATACTCAAGCAACACAGTTACTTCAGAGTTCAGAATCACAGGAGATAGTTTAAAACAACATTACAGGCCAGTCTCAAATAAATACTGAAAACAGCTAAACTAATCTTTACTATATTCCTATCTATATCTAAAAGAAATTACTGTACTCTGGTTACTTACTATTAGCAAGGCAAGTGCACATAAGGGTGATGATGGATGTTTCCAGGTCAAATACAAAATGCACACAGTCTCTCTCACGGAGTTCTTAAATTATTATCAAACATTACTGCTGGGTCAGCTTGGATGACATCACTCTGTCACCTACCTGAAGATGTTCTCAGGGTAACAGAAACTAACAATTTTAACATCTCTGCGTGAGAAGTACATATCTCAGAAGTTTGTCGAGAACTGGAAGTCATAAAACAATTAAGCACTTACATTTTAGACCTAGTAATTACTTTTCGCCAAGACAACAGAAAAACCTCTAGCTGTAGACATTGCGTCTGTTTCAATGAAACTGAGAGATAACACAATCGTAAAACAATTTCACTTATTTTCTTGAAGTTTTGTAAGTTAACTCTATATGTTCCAGCTTCTACTATTAAAACATCCATTTGCACAGGTATATAATTTATATACAAACTCCAAACACGTAGTAAGCACACAAACTTGTAAAACAACAAAAGAATGAAGAAAGACTCAAATCTAGTCCTTGGTAAATTTATTTAGTGCTTTTGTTCTGCAGTAAGAACTTCATCAGAATAACAAATGCAGTTAACACAGGCTTCTTAAATACATCTGATACAATTAACTAATTGAAATTGCCTCTTTGAAAACTTAAATATTTAAAGCTATACACAGCAAATACTAATAAAACTTTTCATATAAAAAGAACATAGATAAACAAGCAATCACCACAGTGAAACGTGCAGCATTAATCAAAACATGTCTGATCTAAATTTTAAAATAATACATTATATAAAAAAGAACAGAAAAAAAATAATAAAAAAAGGGGGGAGATTCAGGAAACAAAATTTGCTTTTTATCTAAGTATAGGGCTGATGGTTAAAGTCTCATGTAGCCCTGGATATACAGTGGCATTCGTACACAGTTGCCACTTAAGTTCCTTAGCCCCCAGATAATCATCTATTGGGTCTCCTCTCTCTCCTACTTCTACATGATCTACAATAATGATTTTCAAATAATAGCTGTTGTGTTTTATAATATAGGCTGCTAAGGCATTTTTTTGCTTCTTTTTGTAAATGTCACATAAATGCTGATAAACTAATTCTGAAACAATTCCTGTTTTTTCCTATATAATAACATGGGCATTTTTGGCATAGGGCCAAGTATACCACACCCTTACTGTTACAGTTCTATCTTTTTTACAAATGAATTGTTCCAAAGTTGACCAAGCCAATCGCAGTCAATTCCAACATGTGTTTACACTGTGAGCAATACCCACATTTATTCATCTTTGCTTAGGGTACTTGGCCTTTTCTAACATAGTCTTAATACTAGCATCCTTTTTGTATACAATTCTTGGGGCCTCCCCTACTATTTTGCTATGCTCAAGATCTACTGAAAAGGCACTCCAATTTTTTGTTATAATATTTGTAATGTCACCATAATGTCTATTGTATGTTAGTACCATCACATTCCTAAAATCCACATGATTTCTACTTCGGGCAATGCCCACTAGGGTATCCCTATTTCACACCAAAAGTGGAGAAAAACATCCACTAGTTCTTTTTCGTGTCAACTCATTAATAATGTTGTTCAAAAACAAATCAGGATACCCTCTATTTCTATACCCTTTTTTCAATTATTTTTTTTTTCCTATTTTTTTTTCTATATTTTTCTATTTTAAAATTATTAGATCAGACATGTTTTAATTAATCTGAAAAAAAACAATCTGTAGTAGTGCAAAAGTATTTAAAGAAACACACTGTTAAAAGTACTCTCTAAAAACAAAAATTAGCGCTTTCATACCCAGAATGGTACTTCATCGGATCTAAAACTTTACTGAACAGTTACAATTTAAACAGTACTAATAATTAGTGCTGCAAATCACGTGACTTTAAAATAGGCTTAAGGGGAATAAACTCACTTAACCCCTTAATGCCTGTTGCTTGCAAAAGTAACATCCATTTCATCTCTTGACATTCTGTTTTGTTAATCAAGTCACCATCCCTAACACTAGGCTAACATATCTCCAGAAATAAAAAATTAAAATAGTGATCACTGCCCATTAAAGCAACACGTTTTGCAAGTGCATTTCTACTATCATTCTTCCGAATGCTGTACAGATGCTCACGTATCTGGTCCCTTAAACACCTATTTGTTTTTCCTACATAAAACATTTTGCAGAATTCACAAGCAGCTAAATAGACCATATTCATTGTATTACAGTCAGCAGTGACTAAGTTCATACACATGCCCAGTCACAGAATGTACAAATATATCATCATTATTAATGTGAGCACACATGGTGCATCTCTGACAAGTTTATTGGCCATTTTGGGTCAATTCCTGGCTCTTTTCAACCCCCTGCTATAAAGCCCGCTTTTGCGCGCTTTTTTACTTGTAACAGACTCAGCACAGCTCCTTGTGGTGTCCTGCAGAGTTCTACAAGCAGCAGAGAGTGAAAGAGTGACTTTCCTGGATTTATAAGTATTTTTTCTGGCTTTCGCTTAAAGTACTGCATCTCGACTGCATTTCGCTTAAAAAACAGCTCTGCATATTTTTTTTACTGTTCTTGTGTTGAATTTATACTGTTAGCACTTTAAAATTTATTTTTGTTAAATTTAATTGTTAGGCTAACACACTAAAGTGTGCTAGCCGTTTTATAGCATTTACTGTTGTTACTGTATCTTTTCTCCCTTCTCTGTGAAAAAAAAAAAAAATCCTTGTTTTCCCGCTTTTCTGAACTAGAATAGTCCAGTCTTCAGATTTTGCTGATCTCTGGGCTTTGTCTTGGTTCCTGTGCTATCCATACCCTTATTTGGATAAGAGGAAGCTTCTTTGTTCACCAGTGGGAGTGGGGAGCACTGAGCAACCTATTTGTCCCTAGAGGATTGGTTCCAGCCCCGCAACTTGTAGTTTATTGGCCATTTTGGGTCAATTCCTGGCTCTTTTCAACCCCCTGCTATAAAGCCCGCTTTTGCGCGAATTAGCGCGAAGTTGCTCATAGAGCAGCGCCGGTTAATCAAGTTTAAACTATTTCTGGCTCCGTAAAGTCTGCTCTTCAATTTTTCCCTTAGAACTGTTCTACTTGCAATCTATACAGCCTATACTCTATCTGAAAAGCTCAGCACTTGCTCCTAAAGCATTTCTTTATACAAGTAAAGCACTCTAACAAAAGAAAGTACTTCATTCACCTAAATTCCCTTGAGTACCCATTTCCCTATAGGTCCTTTCTGACTCAGTTACACAGCAATCTTTTTCACTATTTCTAGCATGTCGAAGGGTCAGTTGCTAGCGTCCTCTCCTGTTCAGCTGGTGAATCTGGGAATCTTGAGGCAATGTTACAATTGCCTCATGTACACAGACAACCCTCTCCTCCTCCAAACAAATACAAATATATGCGAGAGATGCAACTATATAGCCAAAATGGAGGCTGAGCTCCCTCAATTCAGTACTGGCAAGACCAGTCAGGAGGAGAAGGTAACCACGCACACCACAAACCCAGTCTCACATAGAACTATCACAATTGCAAACCAAACACATAAACACACAAAAACATACTCGGAGGCTCTGATTAAAAATCTACCAAAACAACAGAGGCCTCCAAAGCAGACACCCAAGCAACCGCCATCTCAAGACATAGCACATGCAACACATAGTTCACAAAGTCAGTGTGCTAAACAGTCACAGCCCTTAAGGCCAAACAACATGCCAGTCACACTGGTAATAGGTGACTCCATAGTCAGACACACTGACGTACCGCTCACCAGACTGAACAAGGAGAGGGTCACAGTAAGCTGCCTGTCGGGAGCTAGAATCCGCCACATAACACAAGCACTCAGGTCACTCCACAGCAAGTACAAATATGACTCAGTCATTGTACATGCCGGTGTGAACGACCTGAGACGTACCTCCCTGGACTACATGAAAAGAGACATAGAGGAGCTCTCTGATTATGTAGCCCAGGCCGGTATGACCCTGACCCTGAGCAGCATCTTACCCTCACCAAGAATGATGCCACAGTACAAAGACAAAATGATCAGTTTTAACAATTGGCTTAATTACTGGTGTCATTTTAAGGGGATCCAATGTCTGTCTGCTTGGGATGACATGCTTGACAAGCCACGCTACTTCGCAAGGGACGGCTTGCACCTGTCACCCCTGGGCTTCCGGATATTGGCCAAGGCTCTTGCCACCCCCATAGTGCCTTTTTTAGGCAAGGCTCAAAGGACAAACCTACCTCCCTAGAAAACACAAGTGGAAAAAAACTAAGGGTAATGCTGCTCAGTGCCAGAAGTCTAAACCTCAAGATGCATGCCCTCGAAGCCCTTCTCAGTATGGAGAACATCGATGTCTGTGCAGTGACTGAAACCTGGTTCAAGGCTCCTGAGAGCACCCCAGCACTATCAGGTTTTACCTCATATCATGCTTTCCGGCCCCAAAACTTGGACCGAACCACAAAAGGAGGGGGAGTATCCATATTCATCAAAGATACCCACACCTCCAGGTTAGTGGCAACGCACGAAGCATCGGAGACCATCCAGGTGCAACTAACCATAGGCAAAACTGCTTTACAGTTTGTAGCATGCTACAGACCACCCTCTCAAACTCAGGAACCCCACAAAGCCTTCCTGAAGACACTAGAGAGTATGAATGTCTCTCCAAATACCATCATATTGGGAGACTTCAACTACCCAAACATAGACTGGGAACATTACTCGAGCCCCAACACCCTAGCCCAAAGGTTCCTAGAATTCATAAACTCGAATGCAATGGAACAACTGGTCACCATTCCCACAAGAGGAGACAATATACTAGACCTGATCATCACAAACATGGGGACAAAATGCTCCACACCGGAAGTATATCCCTCTTTGGTAAGATCAGACTATAAATTAATCTAACTGGAAATCCACATCCCGCCCCCACCCCCTGCACAAAAGACCACAGTGAAGAACTTCTCAAAAGCCAACTTCACACTTCTTAAGACTGAAATGGTATCCTTCAAGGCCCCTGGGCCAGTGGAAACCACAACCCACACTGCTGAATCCTTTGCAAATGCCTTCTACGGGCACCTTCAAGAATGCATGGATCATGCAATCCCAAATAAAACCAAGACCCATTCCCCCAAAGGCAGGCGCCCGGTCTGGTGGACCCCAGCCATAAACAAACTCTACAACAGGAAGAGGAAGCTACTACATGACAGAGCAAAATCCCTAAAAGGGAAGGCATCTCTGATCAGTACTAGCAAAAAACTACGATCACTCATAAAATCATCCAAGGCCAACTTTGAGAGAAAAATCGCAAAAGACACAAAACACAATCACAAGGCCTTCTTTAGCTATGTTAGAAACCTGGGTGGAAACTCCCAGATATGCTCAGAGTTAGTCCAAAATGATACAAAATACACTGAACCCACTGACATTGCCAACATTCTGGCAGACAGGTTCAGTGCAAATTTCTCCTCCCCCTCCCCCCCAAAAGGAGAAATAACTATCCCAACAGAGTGTAGCCTCCCTAATATCTCAGATGCCCAGGTGAGAGCCGCCCTCACTAAAGCTAAAAACACAGCATCAATGGGACCAGACGGTGTCCCGGGCTGTGTGCTACATGAACTCCAAGAGGAACTAAACCCACACATAAGGCTGCTGTTTAATCTTAGCCTTACTACAGGATACGTACCCAAAGAGTGGCGTATGGCGACAGTGGTACCACTTCACAAAGGCGGTGCTTCTACGGACCCTGGAAATTACCGCCCCATAAGCTTGACGAGCCTGGTCTGCAAAGCTATGGAGAGGATCATTATGGAACTCATAAACAAAGACATTGGGGACCTACAGACATTGGATCCTACCCAATTTGGCTTTGTCAAAGGTAGATCCTGCCTCTTGAACTTGATCGACTTTTTTGAAACAGTCACTAAGGCCATTGATGAGGGTAAGGCAGTTCACACAGCCTACCTTGACCTTGCAAAAGCCTTTGACACAATACCCCACTCGGGCATCATAGACAAACTCACCAGCTTAAATATAAACCCATATGTCACAAGATGGGTTGCAAACTGGCTCAAGGACAGAACCCACAGGGTCAGAGTTGCTGGAGCTATGTCAGACTCTAAGCCAGTCTGGCGGTGTCCCACAAGGCTCAGTCCTGGGACCCCTCTTGTTCGGCATTTATTTTTCCGAGGTACAGGCAAACATAGGAGGATTGTGGCTGACAAAGTTCGCAGATGACTGCAAACTGGGCACCATAATTGATACTCCAGCGGACACAAACATCCTTCAGAGAGGCCTCATAGAAACGGATAATTGGTGCCAGAGCCATGGCCTTAAGCTGAATGCCAAAAAATGTATAGTCATACCCTTTGGGAAAAACAAGGTACCCACAAATTACCACATAGGTGGTAATCCATTAAGTATGGAAGAGGTGATCAGGGACCTTGGGACCCAGGTTGACAGTAACCTCTCATTTGACACTCACATTGCCAAAGTGGTTAGGAAGACCTTGTATATTGCCCACCTTATCATGAAGGGTTTCACATCTAGATCAAGAGAGGTCATTGTGCCCCTGTACTCTTCTCTTATCAGGCCAATGATTGAGTACAATGCCCCATTTGGGATGTATCTTACCCGTCACCTGCAGCAGTTGGAAAGACCCCAAAAGTTCCTCACCAAGAGGATAAAGGGTCTTAAACATATGTCATATGCTGCCTGACTGAAAAAACTCCAGCTCTACTCAGTCGCATACCGCCTACTCAGAGGTGATCTGTGCCTGACGTACAAGGCCATGTCCAATCCGGAATTAATGGACATGCTCCACCTCAGTAAATCCAAATCCACCAGAGCCACGAGAGCAAGAGACTTAAACCTCAACACAGAAATAAATAGGACGTGCTGGAGGGACAGATTCATAACCCAGAGGCTCCCTACACTCTGGAACAGAATCCCAATCCATGTTAGGCAGAGCCCATCACTGACTCTTTTCAAGAGAAATCTTGACGAGTGGATGGGAGATCGTAGGTTTACCCCGGGGGTCATCTCTGTGTCACTACTAGACAGAGGCACAGTAAACTAAAACCTAAAAGGGCATAGTATTCTCATCCTAAGGGGTGGTGAAAGCCACACACACTCTGGCTAGGCTTATAAATGCCCTAGGGCAGATAGCCTAGTACGAACCTATGAGAGTCCCTAACTTATTTCCTGTATTACTGTTACCAGTAGCTCTGTTGGACTTATAAACAAAGCAATCTTTTAAGACTCTTCTGATTCTTAAAAGTGTGGTGTCTCTCCCAACACGTGCTTACATTTAACATCAGATTGTAGTAATTTACAATGTTTCCTAATGATACCACATATAACAGTAGAATCATTAGAAAAAGTAAGGCACATTCTAGTTTTACTTGACTGATTGTCTACCTTACTATTAACCAGGTCCATATTTGAATTCAAATAAGGCCTCGAATGAGTGTCCCTAAATGAGACAACCTTGTCTTGTGCTTCACATATATCATATTGTGAATTGCATTTATGTCTAAAGTTATTGGAAATCCCTTCAAAAGATTCATACATGCAGCTATCTTTTGTGAGCAGCCTAGCTGATCTATAAATTGCCCTTTTAACACATTTTTGTTAATGGAGTTAGGTCGGGATGCATGCTCCTGGCATGTAAGATGTTATTAGTCTTGCAGGATTTAGTGTAAATCTCTGTCTCAACAACATCTGGGGCTAAAACAACCTGCGCATCCAAAAAATGAAATCCTTTCATTGGAAGAGCTAAATGTAAACTTCAGAAAATTTGTACTGCTATTGAGATATGCAACAAACTCACATAATGAACAGTAGTCATTATCCCAAATAAAGAAAACGTCGTCCACAAAATGACTATAATGGAGGATAAATCTGGAAAAAAATTTATTGTTATTAAACACAAACTCAGACTCCCACTGAGTCATGACAATGTTGGCGTAGCTATTCGCACAAACTGTGCCCATAGCTACGCCCATTTGTTGTAAATAGTAAGAACCTTCAAACATAAAGTCCAAAATAATATCTAGCAGGGAGCAAATCATATGAACCTTAGTGGTATTATACACACTATGCTGTGCTAAAAAAGCCTGACAAAATCAACACCTATGTCATTAGGGATACAAGTGAAAAGTGAAGTAACATCCATGGTGACTAACAATACTTGATTGTTAAATTCACTTAACCTCCATTCATCTAATCTCTGTAAGAAATGTTTAGTATCCTTTAAAACATAATCAACTTTATTGAGTATGGGACAAAGTTGTTTTTCAACATAAATTGAAAGTGTCTCTGTAACCCACCCTCTGCCAGATACTATTGGTCGCATGGGTGGATTAAAGGAATTTTTATGTAACTTTTGTTGTCCATGAATATAAGGTATTGTAGGGTGCTCTACTGAAAAATAATCATATAACTGTTTATCAATAGAACCCTCCATTAATAAATTCTCAATACATTGTTGTACTTCTGCTATTAATCTCTGAACTTGTAAATCAGTAAGTGACAAAGTAGTAGTGTCATTTAGCATATCCAACATGTCATTTAGCATATACAACATGGCATTTAGCATATTCAACATTCAAGGATTTCAGCATTATGGGTTACACCAGACTGTCGGCCAAGTTAACACAAAGGACTCATGTACAAATACAAATGATCTAATGGTAAGGCAGGCATATAAAATGCAGTTGCACCACAATGGAAAAGAAATGGCAAAAATGTAGGCCCACTAACATACTGTTAACTGTATACACTAATAAACAGCCATGATGAACCACTCCACAGGTGGCACCGTTTACTCTGTAGCTGACAGCATGAAAGTGCTGCTCATTTCCAGGAATGTCAGACAGCCCAAATAATCAAAAAGGGCTGAACAGTAGGACTTACAACAGCTGCAGATTTGTAAGTTAGGTTATCCATCCGAGCGGACACTTTAGATGCACAGGTAACAGGGGATGCATTACTGCTCTAATGTGCTTCAGGTAGTGCTGTGATCCTTCAGTACAACTGTGGCAGGCAGTTGTTCACTCCGACACTTTTTCTGGTAGTGCATTTGTCTCCATAGGAAATCACCAAAATATCTGCCTCCCCTGAAAATATTGACAGGGTGTGTTTTGGAGATGATCACAGACAGCAGTTCAGTGACAGCAGCAACGGTCCTGTAGCATTTGCTGAAGTCTCTCGTGTCATGCGTCAGTGCTATCATTTTAAGGGTCAGAATGCAAGGCTGGGCACCAATCAAAACTCTGAAGAAAACCGAGATTTTAACCTTTTCTTCCTGTCATGACATCTGTTGTATTCCATTTCCCTGCTACGGAAGGATAAGCTATGAATCTGTCAAACAGGCTTCCAAAAAAGAATTCCTGTACCACAGTTCCTGATATGTGTGGAGCAGGACCAGCACATGGTACTCAGAGTATCTACTTATGCTTCTGTTGTTTACACACATCTAGTTAGTGCTACAGTGACAAACTATATTGCATAGCTAGTTTCATTGTAAAAGGTTTACATGATATTTGAGATGGGCACATAACTCCAGAACATACTTCTTTTATATTATAATGCACGCTTTGTATGTTAATCTCTACACTGCTGTAAAATCTGACTTACTCATTTCTACTCTTGAATTCTACTGTTGTGTTACCAGGCACTGGATGTGACTGGTCTATTTTGGATGAATCCACTATTCTATTTAAACTTTAAATAAAATGAAATACATGAAATTGCTAATAGTGAGCTCCACCTATTAGCCCCACCTGCATGGGATCTGCAGTGGGTGGAACATGCATCACTATCTTTGTGGACCGGCAGAAATGTGCAGTCAAGCTGAAGGGAGCCCTTTCAAAATCCATGCGATGAAGGCCGGCATCAGTTCCACACACTCCACCCAATGAGTTCATTGACAGATCCAAGGAGTGCCAATAGAATGAATCATCTTTTTTTTTTTTTTTTTGTGGTGTGCCCCCTTCCCCCCAGCCTTGTCAAGCAACATGAAAACCTGCAGGCAGACGGTGTCCTATGTAGAAAACCTAACCATGAGTCAAGCACAATTCCAACCTCAAATAGGTTCTCACATGTAGAGACACACTGATGATAATCATGGGTCTCCACTACTTACTGACTCAAACAACAGTGCTTTGCCTTATGCAGTATGCTGTCAGCAGTGACACAGTAGAGAGAGAGGGATATGTCTTGGTAGGTTCACAGGTGTATACTAATAATCACTAGGGTCTTTATAAGCCTGGCCATGCAACCGAAAAGTGTCCCACAAGTTATATGGTCTAGACATTTGTAAGGGATGATTGTTGGTTATGACATGATTTACTGACTGCCTCTGTCCATCACAGATTTTCAATAGGGTCAGGGAGGGACTTTGCTTCACATGGATGGGGAGCCTATTAAAAAAAGTGGGAACTCTGAGATGCACATCCATCTCTCCAATGTGTTATACTTATGTTGCAAGCAAAATTTAGTTCTTTAGATCTAGTAGTTCTGATGCTGTTTGTTTTGCGGATGTGCAAAATTTTCATCAGAACAAGGTCCAGGGATGCTTTGCATGCCAGGCACACATCATGTCTCATTAGCAAGTCTGTAGGATACAGACTATACTGATAAGGCTTTGAGGCAATCCACATACATTGTATTTATGCCCTGTATTCTTTTTGTAAGGAACTTTAGTGGACATTCCAGTTGCTGCAGGTGTCTGGGTCAGGTACATATTGAAGGGGGCATTATACTCCACAATGGGTCTGAGGAGAGTAGAGTATAGTGGTACAATGACTTCCCTGTAACTAGATGCCATACCTTTACTTACAAGTTTAACAGCATTGAAGGATTTCCTTACTACCTTGGACACATGTTGGTTGAAGGCCATGTTACTGTCTATGAGTGTTCCCAGATCCCAGACTAGTGGGTCAACTCTTTCAGGTGTTTTATTTATGACTTAGTTTTCAAGTGTGGCACCAGTTATTTGTCTATATTAGACCCTCTTATAAAATGTTTGCATCTTGGGGGGAATGGTAGGACTTCTTTCACTTGGCAGTCATCTGCAAACTTGGTCAGCCAGAAGCCTTTGACACTGGGCTTGAATTCTGAGATGTGGATGCAAAAGAAAAGTGGATCCAGCATGGAATACTGAGGGGCTCCACTGTGACCAACCTGTTTTTGGAGTTAGTCTCATCAATACTAACTTCCTGGGTCTTGTCTGCAAGCCTGCTGGCTATAAAATACTGTAAACTGGATACAAACGATGCATTATGTGGCCTCTTTCTCTAAACTCACTTCATTTACACCTTCTACCACAGAAATAGGTGTTCTAGTATTTTTCCTCTTTAAATATCCAATGGTCTGCTTAACATACCTCTTAGTGGGTTGGTAGTACCTATGCAGTACATCCTACAGAGAACCCGTTGGCCTCTACGTCTACTGCAGTGGGGCCATGGCAGTGGGGCATGGCAATGTTGTCATCTTGAGAACTTTCTTTGTCTTATTCCCGACAGGAAGGCTAGCCTCCTATGCCAACAGCAACACTTTTCAACACAACACCTTTATATTTGCTTATTTTCATACCCCCCCCCCCTCGATGATCAGATGGAGTCTTCATCTCAGATTTGGTTGTGTACAAGTCAGAACTAATCGAAAGCACAACTCACCGAATCTGACCATCTGATGTTGTGCATGTTATTAACGGATGTTAAGCTACTCATCAAGAGTAATCGACTGCACGGACATGGATAACCACGCATGCGGATTTCTGTGGAGATACTGATTTGGCGAATTACTGTTGTGCTGTTTACTGTGTGCCAAGGATACAAGCAATCAATCTTGGCCAGAAGCCTTTTGCTTCTTAGGCTTTTGAAGCATAGAAGCCATATAGCAGAACTGCCTGCCATTCATACATCTGCTACAGGTAACATGCAGTCAGGTTCCTGCTACACCTGCAGTTAAATATATGCACATCTATGCATGATCTGTTCTGTGTTTTAGGAGAAAGTAAAATGTTAGCTCCACAACTGATGATACCTCTGAGATCATCCATGTACAACTAACATCGGGCAAATCTGCAATGCAAATTGTGGCCTGCTACAGATCACCCTCCATGACCCAGGGCCACCACTCTGCCTTTCTGGAGACACTGGAAACCATGTAGGTCCTACCAAACACCCTGATATTGGGCGATTTAAATTACCCTACCATTAACTGGGAAAACTACTTGAGTGCAAACTCCCAGGCTCAGCGCTTCCTGGAATTTATCAACTCAAACACCCTGGATCAGCTGGTAAACTCCCCTACCAGAGGTGAAAACACATTGGATCTGGTCATCACTAACATGGGCGACAGGTGTTCCGCAGCGGAGGTCAACCTGTCATTGGTTAAATCAGACCATAAACTAATCACTCTGGATGTCCACACCCCACCAACACCCTCAACCAAGGAAACCACAGTGAAAAACTTTTCTAAAGCAAACTTCACCTTACTTAAGACAGAGGTGGTAAGTTTCACAGCACCCACGCTAATGGATAACAGTGTCCAAGATGCAGAAACCTTTGCAAATGCACTCTATGAGCACCTACAAGGATGCATGGATCGTGCCATCCCGAGCAAAACCAAGACTCACTCCTCTAACAGAAGGAAACCAGTTTGTTGGACCCCTGCAATAAACAGGTTATACAATAGGAGGAGAAAACTAGTTCAGAAAAAAAGCAAATCCCAAGAAGAAAAGACATCCCTGATCAGTATCAGTAAGAAACTGAGGTCCCTCATGAAATCATCCAAGGCTAACTTTGAAAGAAAAATAGCCAAGGATTCGAAAGATAACCACAAAGCCTTCTTTAGCTATGTCAAGAATCTAAGTGGCAACTCGCAGATATGCTCCGAGCTAGTGCAAAATAGCACAAAATATACTGAACCTACTGATATTGCCAACATCCTGGCAGATAGATTCAGTGCAAACTTCACCCCCCTCTCACCTCCAAAAGGGCCCACAACAATACCGGAAAAGTGTAGTGTCCCGGAAATCACAGATGCACAGGAGAAAACAGCCCTTTCAAAAGCTAAAAACACAGCATCAATGGGGCCAGATGGTGTCCCAGGATGCATCGTGCACGAACCACAAAATGAACTAACCCCCCACCTAAACACACTGTTCAACCTCAGCCTCTCCACAGGCTATGTGCCCATAGAATGGGGCACAGCAATGGTTATCCCGCTCCACAAAGGAGGGGCCACAACTGAACCTGGTAACTATCGCCCCATAAGCCCGACTAGCCTGGTCTGTGAGGCTATGGAGCACATCATCATGGAACTCATTAACAAAGACATTGGGAACCTCCAAACACTTGACATGACCCAGTTCGGCTTTGCTAAGGGCAGGTCATGCCTACTAAATCTGGTCGATTTCTTTGAGACAGTCACCAAGGCCACAGACGAGGGAAAGGTGGCTCAGACAGCCTACCCTGACCTCGCCAAGGCGTTCGACCCCATTCCGCACTCGGGTATAATAGAAAAACTCACCAGCCTGAACATAAACCCCTACGTCACAAGATGGGTTGCCAACTGGCCTACAGACAGAACTCACACAGTAAGAATAGCAGGCTCAAGGTCCGACTCTAAACCAGTCACAAGTGGTGTCCCGCAAGGCTCGATCCCTACTGTTTGGCATATACTTCTCAGAAGCACAGACAAACACAGGAGGACTATGGCTAACCAAGTTCACCGATGACCGCAAACTGGGAGCCATAATTGACACTCTGGCTGACACGGACATCCTCCAAAAAGGCCTTACTGAGAAGGACACCTGGTGTCAAAATCATGGCCTCAAGCTAAATGCCAAAAAAATGCATAGTCATCTCATTTGGGAAAAACAAAACACCCACAAATTACCACATAGGTGGCAGCCCCCTTAATATAGAAGAGGTAATAAGAGATCTGGGGACCCAGGTAGATAGTAATCTCTACTTTGACAATCATATTGCCAAAGTAGTTAGGAAATCCTTCTATGTGGCCCATCTAATCACTAAAGGGTTTGCATCTAGAAATAAAGAGGTTATAGTGCCCCCTCTACTTGTCACTCATCAGACCCATCATAGAGTACAATGCCCCATTTGAGATGTACCTCACAAGACACTTCCAATAGCTAGAAAGACCACAAAAGTACCTCGCCAAGAGGATTACTGGCCTCAAACATATGTCCTTTGCAGACCGACTGAAAAAACTCCGTCTGTACTAAGCGACAGATCACTTACTCAGAGGTGATCTCTGCCTGACTTACAAAGCCAAGTCCAACTAAGAACTGATGGACATGCTCCACCTAAAGAAATTTAAGTCACTGCAAGCCACGCACTCTAGTGAACTAAACCTTGCCACAACAATAAATAGAACATGCTGGAGGGATAGATTCCTGTCACAGAGACTCCCCATGCTTTGGAACAAAATTCCAAACTACATTAGGCAGAGCCCCTCACTAACACTCTTCAAGTGAAATCTTGACGAGTGGATGGGTAACAGAAAATACACCCCTGGGATCACTTAATTGGCTCTGCTTGACAGAGGATCAGTTAAATTAATCAATGGGGTGGCGAAAGCCGACACTCTGGCTGCGCTTATAAATGCCCTCGGGCAGATAGCCTAGTACCTACCTATGATGTAACCCTTATTTCTCCTCTAAAGCCAGCTTAATCTTGTATCACAAATGTGCTTTTACATTACCTTTCCATGAACAGGCTTGGCTGAATGCTTCGGTCCCATGCCGAATATTACAGGCACTGAGCTGGATCATATACACTTCACATCACACTTGTGATTTAAATACAAACACATTGTAAACAGCGTATGCACTGAATAGTGATCCACACAAAGCACGACTTCTAGTGCAATGGCCGACTTAAAAACTGGTGTGCTATGTTTATGTCTCTTGACACAATCAAAATCAAAGCAGCAGCACATCCACAAGGGGGTGTACGCAAAAAATCTAATTCCTATGGGGGGCTAGAAAAAGCATAGTCTGTGATGTAGCTGCATTTATCATTTCAGCAAGGAAAACCAGTTAAAACCCTAGTTATTTTTTAAGCCTGATGATTATTTTAGTGGACATCTGTTCCTATTCACTTAATAAAAGAATTGGCATTTTTTGTTACAAGTGGAAGGTGGTATTCATTCTACAACACTGATATACCATCCAAGAATGGTATGTGGCCGTACAGCATTTATAAGTGAATGCCTCCACAAATGCACAATAATATCAGACAAGCTTGTGAAATAATCATTCATACTCTGCTTAACCACTTACTCCAATTTAGAGTTCTGAAGAAAAACAGCCCACTACAAAACTCAATGGGCATAAGGTGGAAGATCTAATCCTGAAAAGGGGACCGTCCCATCCCAGGACACATACTTGGACCCTTTCACAATAAACATGTATATATATGTAACTCATACGTCTGATCAAGCTCTTGCTTCTAAAGGAGTAACGTCTTTAACGTGTTTACATTTAGCTGGAATTTGAGGCTTTGCAGTTTAATGATAAGGGAGAAGAGCAGATCAGATCCAGCGATACGTTAATGGGACCCAGTAAGGAAGGCGCCCAGCAGATATCAAACTGGAACTTTCAGCAGCACCACATCAGGTACCTACATACCTTTCACCTGTCTAGATTTACACGGAATGTCCAGATTTTTGCGTGGACTATGATGTTTGCAGATGACATTGTGATCTGTAGTGAGAGTAGGGAACAGGTGGAGGAGACCCTGGAGAGGTGGAGATATGCTCTAGGGAGAAGAGGAATGAAGGTCAGCAGGACTAGGGCAGAATATATGTGTGTGAATGAGAGTGAGGACAGAGGAATGGTGAGGATGCAAGGAGTAGAGATGGTGAAGGTGGATGAGTTTAAATACTTGGCATCAACAGTTCAGAGTAATGGTGAGTGTGGAAGAGAGTACAGGCAGGATGGAGTGGGTGGAGAAGAGTGTCAGGAGTGATTTGTGACAGACGAGTACCTGTAAGAGTGAAAGGGAAGGTCTACAAGAGGGCAGTGAGACCAGCTATGTTATATGGGTTGGAGACAGTGGCATTGACAAAAAGGCAGGAGTCAGAGCTTGACATAGCAGAGTTGAAGATGTTAAGATTTGCACTGGGTGTGACGAGGATGGACAGGATTAGGAATAAGTATATTAGAGGGTCATCCCAGGTTGGAAGGTTTGGAGACAAAGCCAGAGAGGCAAGATTACGTTGGTTTGGACATGTGCTGAGGAGGGATGCAGAGTATATTGGGAAAAAGATGCTAAGGATGAAACTGCCAGGTAACAGGAAAAGAGGAAGGCCTAAGATAAGGTTTATACATGTGGTGAGAGAGGACATGCAGGTGGTTGGTGTGACAGAGCAAGATGCAGAGGACAGTAAGAAATGGAAACAGTTTATCTGCTGTGGCGACCCCTGATGGGAGCAGCCGAAAGAAGATGATTTTTGGGGGACTGTTCTTCATAAAATTTCTGGTTTTCTAGCACATCACTGAGGACTGACGTCACTAAATAACAATAAACATTTGAGTTTAAGACTTCATATTATTCAGAAAATGCACGCTAAAACAAATCGTGTTATTCAAGCAACTTTCTAAGTTTATAAGTGCAATGTTTAAAATCTGTCCCTGCTTTTGGGCCTTTGCCTCCCCGTTATTTTAGGCTTTGTCCAGATTTTTTGTGTTAAGAGGTTGAGCTGTATTGATACTGAAGTTCTGAAACGAATTGAAGTCAAAGAATTTTCAGAATTTTGCCAGTACAGAAATGGGTTCTAATGACCTAAAGGAAACTGATACAAAGAAGCAATTCAGATCCTACCTGAAAATCATGAATTTAATGCAAAGCTTGTACTTTGCAATACAATGGCTGACATCATAACATTTAAGTACGGAGGTACAAGATCATACCTTAAGGTTCAAATCAAGAAAGACATTATACCCACATACACAATTACTATCAGAAAGACAAAAAGACCAGAAGACTAGTGTAGAAAGCAGCACAATCCTGAACATTTCACATCCGAAAAACTGAGAAAAAAAGATGAGAACGTACATTATATAAATTAAAAAAATACACAGCTTGCAGAACAAGACTTTAACAAGGGTCTTCAGTAACAGAGCACATTATAAAGAAGGGTTAATGCACACATGCAATAACAGAGCACATTATAAAGAAGGGTTAATGCACACATGCAATAACAGAGCACATTATAAAGAAGGGTTAATGCACACATGCAATAACAGAGCACATTATAAAGAAGGGTTAATGCATACATGCAATAACAGAGCACATTATAAAGAAGGGTTAATGCGTACATGCTCCGCATAATGTTTGAATCTTATTTCTGATGACCAGAACCACATGATAACCAGAAGACTGAACAAGAGACTCAGGAATAACAAAGTATTTGAATGCTACAGGAAACGCCATATCATCTACAGAAATGAATTAAATTACTGCCATAGTGCTGAACTGTGGAGGAGTCCAATTACAATGAACTGACATTTGCATAGCGCAGTGCACTTACATTTCCTGCTGTATCAATTATACACAGGAGTGGCAGAAAGAATAGAAATACCACCCTACTTCTCAATAAACGACTTCTTTATAAGAAAACGGAAGGCATGCTGGGAGGTATCCAGTTTGAACCTACACTTATTACGTAGAATGATTTTATTCAGGAGAGCACAGAAGGCCTCTCCATTATAGATGTCTGTAAGCTGTTCAGTAATTTGTTAACTAAGACCTGAAGACTTAAAGGCTCCAATCTCTTTATCTAGTTATCTCAGTAAGTAATTCAGCATGAGCTGTGAATAAAGAAAGCAAGAGAGAACAGTGCGAAATGAGAAGTAAAGCCTTCTACTAAAAAAAAAGGTGCGACAAGCATTTACATAAGGATCTCTGGCAAATATATTAACAACTTTTAGCAAACATTCTCTCTCCTTCCAATGGGATTACATTCCACAATACATGTTCAAATGCCAGATTTAAAAAGGTCTTTCAATTACTGAAGGGCAACGTGGAATTATAACAGCAGCACAGCGTTAATCCTCTTCATAACTTAATATTTTCTATTAAGAGAGGCAATCTGCGCAGAGTGCTACCCCATTCCGCTGACAAAGCGGAAAGAATGAAATCCCTGGTGGAGAGCCATGGTTAAGTTCCCAGCCAAGAACATGCTTCTTATCCTGACTCCTGCATGCTGTGTTAATCAAAGCCTTAAAAAAGTGATAACACTGTTACTGATACGGCACCTGGCCTGCAAGTGCCGATACTAAAGTAACAAACAATACGCTGCTCCAAGGTGTGAACATGAACCAGTCCCAGCTGTTAAGCAAACACACTTTGTATATACTGCTAAGAAAAACAATACAAAAAATTTTGAAAGGAATTAAAAAAAAGGTTTTAAAAACTATAGAAGTTTTATGACTGCTGCTATATATAATGCAAATACAACTACAACAGTCAGTCTTCAGTACTTACTCAATTCAGGAGTAAAACAGTACCAAGATGGACACCTTCAGACAAGCAATAAAAGCTGCATAAGTGTTTAGAGTTATATTTTAATTGTGCAGTATTCATCAGTGAATTAAAATGCCATTTTAGTGTCTGCTTCTGATGCAGTCAAATGTCATTAACAAAAAGTAGGTATGTGGCACCATCCACATACAAAACATTTTAAAATATTAGTGCATTTGACATTTAGGTCACTAATTACAAAGTGCAACCTCGCAAAAATTCGTACAATGCTCATCAGCAGTACTCAATATACATATCAAAAATAAAATACATCTGGTGGAGCCCCTACAAAGCAAACAAAATATATTTTGGGATATCTTCAAAATATCTTCAAGAAGCAAGAATAAAAAATATATATATATATATATATATATATATATATATATATATATATAGCTGTTCCACCCAAAACCTCCTAGGGATGCATAAAATTTTCAATCGGATTCTTAACTGTTTTACAGGAAAAAACATGAGCAATAGAGACAAATTCAGAAGCAGCAGTCGTCCTAGAGAATGAGAAAGGACCAAGCTAGACAGCCACAGTCGCAAAGACTACTGGGTAGACCCCCACCTTACCATAACCACAAAGTATCACAAGATCTGCCTGGAAGAGTGCCCTCTAACCTCTAAAATTCTTGGAAGAGATGCTTTCTAAACAGCAGTTGTTTCACCTCATCTTGGGCTAATGGATAAGGAAGGCAGTAGCCATCTATGGCCATAACAGAATCTACACAGTTATCATTCACAAGCAGACATTTTGTAGTGCAAAAGATGAGATACAGCAGAGGCACAACCTACTGCACCCATTACCAAAAAATAAATAAATAAATAAATAAAATCAGATTGTGCAGTAGTTTAAATACTTCTCTTTCTATGGAAAAGCAAAAGATACTAAAAGATTATTCATGGGTTCAAAACAGACAACTAGTACAAATTCATTCTGGATGTCTTAAGTTCAAACAAAAATGTGTTAGCTAATTTCACGTTCATTATTTTTAGACGAGGATTCCTACTTAAAACATCTCCATCAACTTAGTTCACAGACTGTTCCACAGATTTAAGGTGAGGCACTCCCACTATCAGTTTACTTTTAGCTCAACTATGGCATTCAGGAGTTGGTACAACCCTCTGCATGCTCCAATGCCTTGTTTAACACTGAAATGGGTTTACATTTATTCTTACTCTGGTGGACTGGATGGCACAGTCACCCCCCCCACCCCAATCAGTGGTGGAATATTCCAGAAAGGTTGTGCATTCATTGAGAGTTATGGGATCTGAAAACATTGAACAATCCAGTTCAAAGTGTGTATGTTTTTAACAGTGCATATAGGATATGGGAAACTGCACATTTCTCCTTATCAGGACGAATCAGAAAGACAGACAAACAGCATTGTCAATGCAGGGAGCATTCTGAAGGAACTAATGTACATATCTTCTATCCCCATAATTCCACATGCAGGTTACAAATCAAATCTGATGGCACTTGAAGAGTATTGGGGGGGTCAAAATATGTTGCATCCATGAGACATTTCTTAGTGCCCAACCCTGCAGTTTTTTCAGCATTAGAATACAGAAAATACTAGACCAACAGAAAGCCATGGCCTCCATTTGCCTGAAAGATCCAGATCAAAATTTGGAAGCAGATGGACTGGCAGTACTCGGGTAGCTCATCTCAATGGTTTTGAGTCCAAAGTTCCTACCCCCTGGGAACAGAGGGAAAAGCATGTCAAAATGAAGGAAAAGATGAGTTCCTTGTAGCCATGCTAGCTTTTCAGGACAGCACAAAGCCACGTTTTGTTTCACATCAGCAGACAGTGGGAACCCATTCGTGCCTTGTACGTTAACCACTGATGATGACGATGAGGGAGTCGTCATCCGGCCTCACTTCAGAGCTCCAAGCAACTTATATACACAGTCAACAGAACTGGGAAACCACTGCCCCACAAAAACTACGTTGGAGAGGAACAAGGATTACTTTTCTGGACATCATGAAGTGAGACTGACACTACATAGACAAGCTCCATATGAATCACTAAATTTACACTTTTTGTTAGTACATCAGCACTAGCAAGAATTGTGCCCTCTGCTGAACGCACCCACAGACTTCTACTTGATTTCTTCCCCAACAATTCTCATTTCAAAAGTGCTTCTAAAAGCTGTGAAGGAAGCAGCAGATGTCATACCTCTAAACGGCCAAGACAAGTCTGTCTCAAACATTTGACACAAACTGCAACACTGGAGTCAGTGGTTTAAATAACATACTGCAAATGTCACACCATCAGGACATGAAACTGTTACAACTGAATCTCACAGCTTGCAAGACATCAGGTTTCTAGAATCAAGGACATCACCTGCCAGAAAGTCACAGTTGCCTAAATGGACTAGGTTTTCAGTGATTTAGGGAAAACAGAAAATATACCACTACCATGTTCAACCTCAAGTGTTACAGTACCCCCCCATGTTCATTTAAACAAGGCATGGACAAAGGATCAACCATATACATACCAAGCACAACACTTAGAAATAATGTATCATTTTATTTAATAGAGCAAAGCATGCACACATACTATACATACATACAAATATTTCAAGCATGGGCATTAATGCCCTTCTAGCCTGCCAATATACCAAAACACTTGTTCCCATAACAAGTGTCCAGGCTGTTCTTAAAAATATCTAAATTAGTACTTGCTTTAATGTAATTTGGTAGTCTCTTCCATGCATCAGCTACTCTGTCAGAGCGCCAATTAGTACACTTCTCATTCGTATAGCATCTTCTGCATGTCATACTATGTGTGCTGGTGGGAGGTTTACAGCATTAGTGTATAAAACCCTATGCAAGTACGGTATGTGCAAGGCTCAAAAAAGTCAAGTCCCAAACAAAAGCAGCCAGCACTCCATATAGCCACCAGTGAAAAATTATTTAATAAGACAAAGTTCCATTAAGCAAAAAAAAAAACAAAAAACAAAATAAACTTCAAACACCACTAAGGGTGAAAACAGCATACCGGTTTCAGCTTATAGCCTTCATCAGTGCTAATTTAAATGTGCCTTTTAAATTACTGCATTTATACATAAACAAATCCATTATTGTTGGTTCTTTATAGCAATTTATTTAAACCAGGTGTAAACAAGGCTTCTAACTGCACTATCCACACACGTTCCTTGCCATTTAAAAGTGGATGTAACCCTCATGTGGTCTTGTATTCTTATAAATTCTATCTATGATGGTAAATGTATATCTAGTTGTAGGGTGTTTAATACTGTGTTTGTATAAAGCATTACTACGTCTCTTACACTTAATATCACTAAGATGTTCTGATACTTGCATAGGGTTTGTACTAAGATGTTCTGATACTTGTTGCATAGGGTTTGTACTAAGATGTTCCGATACTTGTTGCATAGGGTTTGTACTAAGATGTTCCGAAACTTGTTGCATAGGGTTTGTACTAAGATGTTCCGATACTTGCATAGGGTTTGTACTAAGATGTTCCAATACTTGCATAGGGTTTGTACTAAGATGTTCCGATACTTGCATAGGGTTTGTACGCTACTGCTTTCTTGATTTTTCCTGTGCTGTCGAGGATTTTGTGCATGTATGACTGTTGCCATTTAGTGACTAAAACCCTCACATTGGGTCCGTTTTTGAAACACAAGAATGAAAGTGAATGCTGTCGTCTGGTTATTCGAATAATGGAATGATTCCTGGGCTTTTTTATGACTAAGAACTTTGTGTGCATATAACTATTATCATTCTGTGTATATGGTTTAACTGTTGGCGCTGTTCTTTGAAATGGAGGGACGAAGAAGCAAATGCTGCCGTCTTTTTATTTTTACAACAAGGAGTTATGGACTTAGTCACACTAAGGGTCCTGGTGTGTACACATTTATTCCTTACTTGCAACTTCAGGTAATTATTGACATTTATTTTTGGTGGAGAAGCGAAGGCTGTCATCTAAGGGAACCAGCGCTGCCTGAACTACAATATTTTCATCCATGTTAAGACTTTTTGTGATCTAAAGATGCGGGCTTGTTTTTTGAATAAAATAATGATTCAGGTGGTTGTCTCGAGGGAGACATTTTGTATGGGATATATATGCAATTTATAGGTTTGTGGGTAATGGCTGTGTTTGTACTTTTTGTTAACAACTATCTCTATTCTAAGAGGAATATCAGGATGTTGAAGTTGGTGTATTAATTGTTACTGGAAGGACATTTCAAAAGCTTTATTGATGAAACCCTTTAATAGGACAGGGGGTTTTGAATAATGGATATTTTGCATACAGGATTTATTGTGTAATAATTGCATGTGAGCCAATTGGTGGGCTTTTGGGGGCTTCAATTTTTTTGTACAAGCCAGTGCGATGCCCAAGCTTTAAATTAAGAAGCCTGTTTTTGCATCTTGGCCAGGCCCGAATTATTTAGTGGATGTGTCAACAATCCCTCATCCTATTTAGGTTATAATTGTTTCCAGGGATATAAAGTATGGTCTCTGGTGAAGTTTTCTCCCTTTATTATTTAGTATGTATAACTATACTTTTAGGGAGAAATTGTTTTTAAGAATAATACGTTTTTTGTGTAAGGAAGGTGATTGTTTAATACTTCACATGGTGAATTATAGTGCCTAGTTAAAAAATTGAAATTCCAATATTATTTATTGACATACAACATTATTTTCCTACCCACTCCCTTATTTTCAGGGCAAAATAGATAGAATTTTTTTCTTTATACTGACCTTTCTATATTAAAATGCAGTGGTTCAGTGGCGTTGAGGTTAGACGAAGGCTATTGCACTGATAGCTAGGGAAAGTTTAGCAGTTATCTCACAATTTTACTTTTTGTTTTCGTTGACCTTTAGACCTTTCAATGGATCTTACACAAATCGTCCGGGATCTCTCTGTTGACAGGGATGACCTGCAAATTTTTGCTTCATGTTTTCAGACTAACAACAAGGGGGATACAGAGTCTTCGGAGTTTAGTTCCTGTAAGGATACTTTTGGGGCTTTGCTTAATGAGATGAAGGAAATTAGAACACAGATTTGGCATCTTAGGCTATTTAAGGCATATTTAAACAAAAATGTTTGCCCACAAGTCTTAGAGTAAGAATACAACCCTTTGTCAAGGGTGGGGACCAGATTTTATTGACCCAATGGGAAGAGGCTTAACAATCCGCCTCCATATCTTTTGTAAAGGTCTTGATGGACTTTTCTGAACGTATGGGTTGGTATTCTCTCTCAAAATATCAGTTACCTGTGTGATAAGGTACAAGGCTTCCAGGACAAGCCTATCTATAAGGAACAGGTCTCGCTATTTTCTGAAAGTTTGATGCATTTAGAAAAAGATCTTAAGGCAAGGATAATTAAGAAATATCAGCAGGATATTTGGGACTATTCTGGGGCAAAATCCTTTGTGGCCAAAACAACAGTACAGTTCAGTGATAAAAGAGGTTCAATTGAGGTCAATTTTAAGAAATCCAAAGGTTCCTCAAATACGTCATCTGATGAATTTTCATCCACAACTGACAATGAGGGATTTACACCAAGCAACTCGCCACCCAACAAGAGAGAGAGCTTACAGTTCCCTTTAGGAGAACTAGGAGTGGAGGGAGGAAACACAGAAGGCACAGGAACAAGTTTGGAAACTATGTTGGCTCGGTTGACACAAATAAATATTCATCCTAATGTTCACAATATTTCTTCCTTAGAGTTGACCTCTGCGGAATGTACTCTGTTGAATAAGGGCACGGGGTTTGTTCCCAATTTCTTGTGTCAGAATATTCGTTTGCACAGGATGTTGTTAATTTTTGTAGAAATCTTAATCTGAAACTTTACTTTGATCAGGTTGTGGTTTGACAGAGTGAAGATGTTAACAGTTTTTCTTTTAGGACTTCTTCCTTTGCACCGCCCATGAACAAATATGTTAGAATGTTTCAGAATTTAGTTTTGAAGGATTTACATTTCCATAAACAAGTTTTTAGTTATGGGGGTTTGGATAATATCACGAGGGATGAACGTCAGGCTCTGTGTAGACTAAAGACTAATCACAATGGTGTTATCAATCAGGCTGATAAGGGGGGTGCAATAGTCATTTGGGGATTGGGATAGGTATCATAATGAAGCCGTCAATCAGTTGTCTGACCATCATTATCATCAGTTGATAGTTTTGGATCCAACTTCAGTCTTCAAATAGGAGATGGATAGTTTTTTGGCTTTGGCCTTTGAAGAAGGGATCGCTTCTAGACAAGTTAAGTATCCTTTAACAGTGGTAAACTCCACGAGACAAAGCTTCTACATGTTACCAATGATTATAAAAACTACAGTATACCTCCTGGCAGACCTATAGTGTCAGGGAGGGCTTCTTTGACAGAAACCCTCTTGGGTTTTTTTGACTAAATATCTGAAACCTACATTGGAACATATAAGGACTCGTATACAGGATACTACCCAATTCCTCAACATTATTGCAGATATGCAGATTGAGAAAGGGTGGCTACTTTGCACATTGGATGTTCGTGCATTATACACTAACACCCCACATTGGGCAGGTTTGGCTGCCTTAGAATTTTGGCTTACACAGCCTTCTTTATATGATCCTGGGTTTAACACTTTCCTACTGTGTCTTACTGAGCATGTGCTGAATAAAAATGTTTTCTATTTTGAGAATTTGTTTTATTTACAGTTAAAAGGGACAGCAATGGGAGTGTCCTTTGTTCCCATTTATGCTGACCTTTTTATGGGATATATAGATCATTTGATATATGATGCTAGTCAACATTTATTTAGAAGTCATTGACATCTGGCGTCGCTATTTGGATAATTGTTGGCTGGTTTTGCTTTCGGACGAAATGTATTTACAAGAATTCATGGATTACTTAAATGAAAATAAGTGGGGGATTAGGTTTACGGTCAATTACCATCCTTGGACCATTACTTTTTTGGATGTGCAGGTTAATGTGCTGGATGATGGGATATTAAGTAACACTATATACAGAAAACAACCACAGTTTAACAATTTGCTCCAGGCAACCAGCTGCCATCCACAACATGTAATAAATAATATTCCCAAATCACAATTCTTAACACTCGAGAGAATTTGTTCTAGGGCAGCTGATTATGATACACTTGCTAAGGATATGAGACACAGGTTTCAAATGTGGGGAAATTCCTATCAGGTTATACAGAAAGCGGCAACCTCTGTGCAATGTATTGATAGACAACAGGCTTTAAAATATCGGGACAAAACCCATACATAAAATATGCCTATTAGATTTATTATGGACTTTGGTTACAATACAAGTTTTTTGAAAAGTATTATACATCGACATTGGGAGATCTTACAAATGGATTTTAAGATATCGGGGTTGTTACTGGAGAGGTGCAGGTTTTCTTACAGGAAAGGTAAGAGTCTGAGTGGGTGGTTCAGTCACTACAAGAAACTGCATAAATGGGGTAGGTTGGATATAGAGAAGAGATTGGATGGTAGTCCGTTAACAGGCAGCCATCCTTGTGGGAGTTGTAGCTTTTGTAAGCTGGTCCCGAAACAGAACGTTTTTACCTCATCAAATTTTTCCAAAGTATTTGATATATTGATTTTTGGTAATTGTAACGGTGATTGAATGATATATTTAGCTAAGTGCACCTGTCCAGCTTTTTATGTAGGACAGACCTCATGTCCACCCAAACAAAGAATATCAGAACATGTTAGTGATACTAAGTGTAAGAGAAGCAGTAATGCTTTATACAAACACAGTATTAAACACCCTATGGCTCGATACACATTTATTATCATAGATAAAATTTATAAGAATACAAGACCACATGAGGGATTACATCCCACTTTTAAATTTTAAGGAACGTGTGTGGATAGTGGAGTTAGAAGCCTTATTTACACCTGGTTTAAATGAATTGCTATAAAGAACCAATAATATTGAATTTATGTATAAATGCAGTCATTTAATAGGCACATTTAATTTAGCACTGATGAAGGCTATAAGCTGAAACCGGTATGCTGTTTTCACCCTTAGTGGTGTTTACAGCATTAGCCAGTACATTCATTAAGAATATTTATTGGTAAGTTTCTTTGACTCCGACTTCAGCAGCAATATGAAGAGAACTCTGATGGCCATGGAATCAAAGGCCACCTCAAACTCATACACATGTAATAGCCAAATCTTTTGAAGGCACTGCTGTCCACATGTGCCTAATCCATTCTGTTTTATTACCATCGTGCAGCAATGCTGTTACTATTTTAACATCTGTAGCTTTGGCAGGTGCCCTCGTCGAAGGGTTCCTTTATGCATAGTGTAGATATACTGCAGCGATACTTATTAATATTTCGATATTAAGCTCACAGATATCAAACAATGCTACAGTATTAAGATGTTTTTAAATAAAAAATGATATGCTCTAGTACAGTTTCAGATGTATCAATATACTTATCAATACAATGATGTGTCCACACTGCTCGTCCTTTCTGACCTTTAGCAAAAATGTCTCAAGACTTGTTTGATATTCATTCATTTTACGAAGTTATCTCATCCACTATACATTCAATAAGAAATTTTGCTTTTTCACCTTTACCCAGACTCACTGACCCTGGTTAGGGATTTCACAAATCAGAAAGACTAATACTTGTTACTTCTACCACAGTGATGCTAAGTTTTCAGAAATCCTACAAAGATAGATCAGTCTCACAAGTGAAAGCTATGTGTTAAGAGACTTAAAAAATGCACCAGCTAGTACAGTTGTTATACCACCTCCAGCATATTAGTAATATATGAAAACGGCTCATGTCATCTTCCGTTATAAGTAATACTACAGCTGTTACTGAAAAGGTGTATAATCTGTTTGCTTTGACCCAGCAAGGAAAATGGGTTTCATTTATTTATTTTATTTTGCAGCGCTGCTACAATGGAAAAGAAGAGTCTAAGTATTAATTCCTGCAGGAAATACAAGATGCAGGAAGTTAAAACATGTGGAGGAGTAAGCAAAACAAAACATGTGGAGGAGTAAGCAGACCTCCAACTGGAATTACTAATTTATTCCAACGGACAGCAATGCCTCCAGTTGGATGAGATATACTTGTTATAAAAAAAAAAAAAATAAAAAAAAAAAGTTACTAAAGTAAAGTTATACTTACAAAGATGCACCATCTCTGAGCTTTTCTAAAATACTCATCTGTACCTTATTTTGAAAATGATGTCTGTTGAGGATGGAAACACGTTTTTAGTTTGAGCTTTCTTTGTGCAATAAAAGAACAAAGTATGTTTATACAGAAAGTTGTCTTTATTTACTTCTTATGTCCACCATCTCAGCTCCACTAGGCCTGTGGCCTTTTTAAGTGGAGATCCGAGGAGGTATTTTATAGTAACTTGTACATCAAGCAGCTGACCTTTCTCTTCATTTGAAAAGGTCTGCATATGAGCCAAGTACGCCTCAAAAATGACCATGATGCAACAATCCTTGAAGTATCTTCAACATCACATTCACACTTTACTATTTGCTGTCCTAGTTTCTCAGCAGTCTGCCAACGTTTGCTAACTTTTGTTTCCTAGGTCAGATAAAGGTAATGTCTAGGAACAATCCCTTGCCTGAGAATTCTCCCCCTCCTAAGTAATGCACCATTATATTACAAATAAGAAACAAGGTTGCAATATGTACTGATACTGGTTAAATTATTTACCACCTATGTAAGGCCTTATTCTCTGCCCACAGTCAGGGAGAGATCTGCTTATTCTTGAAGCAGCTCAGAAATTCTTTACAAGACGTATTAATGGCATACAATTAGACTATTTTTTGTAAAATCCATTCATTGGGTCAAAATTCCTTTTGTTATAGTTATTTAAAAGGAAAACTTTGTGTGGCCTATAAAACAATATGCAATTAGGAACCGAAGTCCACTCACCATTATCAATTGCTTCAAAGTAGTAATCTCTAAACATAGGAATGTTTTTTTTAAATTAAACTTGTGAAGAATTACGCTCAGGGCTAAATACATTTCTTACACAACTAATTAATGGATCAAGTTTCCACTGTATATATAAAGGAGAACAAACTGCTGTTTGGTTTTGAGTCATGTTGATTTGTGGAAGGGTCCAGTAGTTTGTTGAACAATGCTGGAGTCTGTGCCACTCTGTAGCATAGAGGCATAAAAGCTGAATACAGCCCAGCTGACCTTGGTTCGATTAATGGTTCAAGTGAATGATGGGGCAAGCAGGGAGAGATGGGTGTGCCCCCTAAGGGAAGGTATGGTCCATATAGAGAAGCTACCTCAGACATAGTCGGCAAGCGACAGGGATGGGGGAAACAAAAGTAGGTAGGGCATATAAAAAAAATAAATAATAAAGAAAAAAACAATGCTGCAGTCTGCATTCTGAAGGGCCTTTGCATTTCACCAGAACTACTGAACTGTTTGGGAACGAACATTCCTAAACCTCAGAGTGGCTGAGTTGCACATTTTCTTGCCAACCTACGTAGGGATTCTCTTCTCTTCTCTTCTTCCTATCATCTGATAATGTGTTCAGCCCTGGATCTACTACAGATCCAAAAACATCAGCAGTAAAAATAACAGCAAGGTCACTGATAAGGTTTTATACAAACGCTGATGCTGGGGCCAGACATTTTAGGACTTGTTTGGGTATCAGGGGAGCTGACAGTTCAGTTCTGGATGCAAACTGTGAAACACGGATTCAAAAGTTTCAATGAATGGAGGAATAGCAGAGGTTCTAAGCTGCTCAACACCTAATATCATAACATCCCATTTAGTATGGGAAACCTCCCTAAACCCAGACTTAAAATTACAGGCTTACAAATGCCCCAGGGCAGATAGCCTAGTACTACACTATGAAACTATAAATCTATTCTGTGCATTTTTGTACCATCTCATGGGGTGGCGAAAGCCGCATCACTATGGCTAGGCTTACAAATGCTCTAGGGCAGATAGCCTAGTACTAAACTATGAAACTATAATTTAAATAAGGTAAAGGGTATCTCCAGAGCTAACCTCATTGCTTGAGGAGTATGAAGACCGTGAGTCCTCATCACTGATATCATAACCCAGTGGAGAATTAATTCAGTTATTACAGCTAGATCCTCATGAAATCACACAGAGTCAAAGGATTCCATAGATATGGGGTAACCTTTTCCTCTTCCTCTCTTCCAAATGTCAGAGGTGGAACATCTTGGAGCAATTTACCTGGTTCAAATGTTGCAGCACACAAAAGTAGTCTTTCACAGACATTTTATGATCACAACCAATAGATATGTGGTAATCAGGCATGTTTTCCTAAGCAACAACAGTCGGTCCAGTTATCGGATGTACTATATAATGACACCTGTCCAAAATATGGTCCCATAACTATGGTCTAACTCAGCCTTGACCTGAAAGGCTGAAACAGCATAACCTAATAAATCCTGAAGACTGACGACTGCTCGGTCACACCTGGAAAGTAGCATTTAGCAGGAGTGTAGCCTTTTCCGTAGTAAGAAATTTGGAAGTAAAGGCCTAACATTCCTGTGATGGTACACTTATAAATGTAGCTACTAATGGTCTATTTCTGTAACCAAACTCCTGCTATGAACCTCCTTTAAAACAGCAGGCATTTGGAACACAGCAGAAGTCAAAACTTCCTGAGAGTCAGAACAGAAACAACTCTCTATAGTTACACTGAAGGAACCATAGGCAGGCTCTTGTTTTAGGTTACTAAGACTTCTACTATACATTCTAGTTTGAAACCACTACATTCCCTAGAGGGTAATTTTCTAGATTTTTCTGTTTAATTATGTTTTCACAGTCATTTCTGTTGCATCTGGAAAAGGAAGTGGCATAACTTACTGCTGTTATCTAGATGTATTTAAGAAAGGAAAGTCCACAAATTCAGTCAGCAAATATAATGGACAACTGCAGTTCACATACTTGGAGGCATCCTGCAGCTGTGCTGTTTGAAGGCATACAAACAAGGAGATGCCTGTCTGTGGGTCTCTACCTGGCCATCTCTGTTTTGAAACTGGTACCTTAGGCCTCGCATCTCGCTCCATCTGAACCAGTATTTACTTTGTATTTCCTTTACCCAGTTCATTCTGCTGTTGCTAATAAGGGCATATTACAATGAAACATTGACTTTTTTATTAGCAAAACTTCCTACATTTTCAGGTTTCACATAGTCAATTATACCACCAACCCAACCACAAGGTACTTTCAAGGGATTTCTAGAATCTAGCTTCAAACCCTATTCAGCCATAAATTCCAACCTTATCGGCTCTGCAAACATTACTAGCTTTTCTTCCAGATGGTAGTGATTCCTTGCTCAACCTTACTTTTTTAATTGACAGCATGCATCCTGATATACTATTCACAGACATCCATCAATGTTCCTTCAGATATGTGACTTGTACTAATGTAAACCTGTGGACATTACACCTGTGAAAGCCCTTCAGCTTATGCAGTCATCCTGTAATCAACTACAGCTGTTTATATCTTTAGTTGATTAATTATGTAGTGCTTTATTCCAAATAATGTGCCTCAGTGTTTTCTATTACATGTGTTAATGTTTGGCAGTGACAAACAGTGTCTTGTATTAGCTCCACTCATCATTCGTCATAACCACAAGTTTTCAAAAGGAATTTGATCAAACATCTAAAAGGTTTGTAAGATAAAGTGTGTGTGGATGTGTGTGTGTCACTCTCTCTATAATGTATGACAGTAATTCATGTTTTCTGGACTATTTTTCTTTGCTTAAAGCCTGGACAGCAAAGCTGTATGTTCAAGACAATTCAATGTCAACTTCAGTAATCCTGGCACTAACACCAAATGCAATCTTAGTGAAGAGCACATTTTACGCCAGGAATGTCGCGTGCTCATAGTATGCTTTTGCGTTTGCAGTTATAAACATCAAGAGTACACTCAGCCCGACTCGCTGATTATCTTGAATACATTGCTGTAATTCTAGATATACCTGCTGCTGACAGTAAACAGAGTGCATCACTTCTGAGCTGTCTGTCCTTTCCCTGTGTTCGCGTTTCCATGGTGTTAGTAAACGAAAGTTAGAGATGGGGATGTAAGAGGGCGCATGCCTCTCAAATAAAAGAAAGTCTTTGTGGAATTTATTTATTAGCAATTTGATTACCAGGGAAGTTCACTTGGCCAAACTGACCCATTTTCAGTGGAGGCCCGGGGAGAAAAGCTCCAAGATGCATTATACAAATAATTTTTTATTCCACTTCATTTGTTTATTTATCATTGTATTACCGGTGTTCATTTTTTTGTCAATTTTACAGTTTTTTTTTTATTTACTTTGGGACACCATGAAAACTGTGTTTGGTTGTTTCTTTGATTTGATAAGAATCCTTAAAACTACCACCTAGTTTCTTCAATTGTGTTAGTTGACTGCATTATATTCAGCATTTGGCCTAACCATTCGGGTGTATAGATGGTCAATGATTTTCCGTAATCTTTTGGATATACCAACGAGTATCAGCGATGCCATAGAATGGGCCTTTCTGACTCTGGCTGTGTGATACTGTGACTGCCCTGTATCTCGATTCATTTTATAATCTGTTTATATATTTTGTTCAGATTCGACAATTTAGTAATAATTAATTGCTGGTCATAGGTATTGCTGTATTTACCCACACTTGGCATGATTTCATCGGGCAGGAGAAGCCCAACTGACCAAACAAAGCCAGCCGTGGGTAAACCCAATATTAGCAAATCAAATGAACGTATTAATGCTATTATACAATGGCCTTATGTTAAAAAAAAATATTAATTAAACAATACTGCATGAATAGAACTTTAATCTTCATTTGCCTCCTCTTTCAAGTAGTGAACATTCGAATGATGTAGAATCATACTTAGGGCATGTGCTGACACCTGTACAGTACATTGTAAAATGCAGCTTTAACTTCCCTTTTTATTACTGCTATTTTGGGTGACTGGGGATCTAAAATTGCAGGCACTTTTATACATTTCAGATTCTCATAGCAGGATAAGCAATTCAGGAAAAAGGCAGCTGGTCATGTATTCCTAGTGTATGTGATAAAACAGAAAAATGTTAGACATGCCTAGTGATCCAGATATAAGCAGCTTACACATCAGAACTGCCTGTTTGAGGTGTGTGTAACTTTTGGGGAGCCTCTCCTAATATGGAGTACTGCATAGATATCTTTTTTTTTTTTTGTCAGCTGTAGCCAGTGTCAGTCTTATGGGTAATGTTGGATTTATAATGCTGTTTGCTCTTGCCAACACCAAAGTCATTCCAGACATTCTTCCTGCAAAAATTATCTTCAGTATACCAAAAAGCACTCAACAGAAACTACACCAAACTCCATACATACAATCACACCCAGTGGAGTCTAAAACACAAAGCCCATAAGGCAAGCCGACATACTTCACGAGACTTTAGTCATACAGGCCTCCATCGTTTGACACACTGATGCCCTACTCACCAGGCCAACAAAGAGAATATAATGGTCAGTCGCCTGTGTGGAGGCAGGACCTGCCATGTTACACATGCATTCAAGTCACTGCAGCAGAGGTACCAGTATGATTCAGCCATAATCCATGTAGGTGTAAAAAACCTGGAACATACCTCCTTAGATTATAACAGAGACATTATGGACTTATCATACTGTGTGTCCCAGGCTGGTATCTGCCTAGCACCGAGCGGCATTCTACCTTCACCAAGGATGATGCCATAATACCAACAGAACAAGATTGATGTTAATAATTGGCTTAGTTTCTGGTGTCATTCTAAGGGGATACAATATCGGTCAACATAGGAGGATATGGTTAACAAACCATGTTGCTTTTCCAAGGACGCTTTGCATCTGCCCTGTCTAGGCTTTTAAATACAGGCTAAAACCTTGTTCTCCCCCTTACAGCCTTTTTCTAGGCAATGCCAAATTGACACACCTTCCAAAATGATCCCATTGGAATTTAAGGTGTTACTGTTCAATGCCAGGAGTTTAAACAGTTGTACTACCTCCTGTCTCTCCTCATCTTGGAGGATGCAGACATCTGTGCAGTTACAGAGACTTGGTTTAATGCTGCAGAAAGTACCCTGTCAGTACAAGGCTTTAGTTCCACATATTTATATCGGCAAATGCACAGACAGGGATTAAAAATGTGGTGGCGTCTCAGTCTACATTATAAATGAATATACCTCTGGGTTGGTTAATGCAACTTAACTAGGGTGGGGTGAACACTATCTTGCCCTGGGTACAATTCACCAATTTAAAATAAAAAAATATTTTCAAATACTTTTTTTTCTTTTTAGGGAAATGGCAAAGTGCATATCCTAAATGGATGTCCAAGATGCTCCTGTGTACTTCCCACCCCCTGGTTACATGACCTTGCTTGGCCACCACGCCAAAAGGCTTATGATTATCTGTGCAGGTAGAGCTGAGGGATGTAGTGTTTTACAAAATCTAAATCACTTGCTGTGGGGACATCTGGTGTGTGGGAAGGGATACTAAGAGAGAAAAAAAAGATCATGTCTCTCCAATAAGTAGGATTACTTACTAGTAATACTTCTTGCGCATACTTGGACAGACTGCTGAAGGGATTGGTTGGGGGGGAGGGTGTCTTCCTTTTGCTGCTTATTTGCATACTTGGATAGACTCCTGAAGGGGCAGTTGCAGGAAATATTTCATTCTGGTGATGGAGAAACGTTTCATTTTGCTGCTTGTGCATACATGGACAAACTGTTGAAGGGATCTTTTGGGTAAATGTTTCATTTTTGGTCTCATTTGAGTGTTGCTGCATACCTGGACTAACTACTGAAAGGATTGCCAGGATATTTAAAGAAATCAAGCAATGCAGCACAGACAAGCATAATGTTACTGTACATACGTATTGATTTTTAAAGCAAGGTTGTACTAAATGCTCTCTCAAAAGATTAAGTCCCTTGATGATCAGGCTCAATGCCATTTAAGTGTTTTTGCAGGGGGGCAGGTTCCCCTGAATCCCCAATGTTGGGGTGAGCCACCCCCTCCCCCAAATTTATTTTACTAGTTTCTTCTTGGTCTTTGGATAGAACTAACATGCGTCTCTCTCATGAAAGCAGCTTCAGGCAGACATACCACCTTTTAGCACAACTCATCTGGACAAAGCCTAAAATAATGGTGTCAAAGGCCCAAAAAATAGGGATAGGTTTTAAATATTGCTCCTCCAAAGTTTAAACTTGGAAAGTTGCTAGAATAACAGGATTTGTATTAGTGTGCATTTTCTGAAGGAAATGAAATCTGAAGCACACAAACGCACGTCAGTATTTGTTAAGTTCAGTCCTCACAGATTTACCAAAAAAGCACAAATTTCATGAGGTGAAAATCTGGACATTCTGCAAAAATCTGGACACTTGAGAGGTATGATTCTGGGTTCAAGGTTAAGTATTCAGGACATGTTACTTGATACTCGAAAAGTCCGTTTACTGCCTGGTGAACTAAGGGGAAAAAATTGTGTAGGCCTTTGGAAAGCCGCTATCTTCTGGTGTTTAAGTAGCTGAAGAGAATCATTAAACAGGACTGGTATATGTAATGCAGTATCAAATAGTTACTGGGTTTGGTATTCGGGATTATTACTGTGTTTTTATAAAATGTGTGTTATAATTAAAATGAAGCTATTGATGACTAGCATGCAAATTGAACATATCATGGTTTGTTGTGGGCACTAACAAAAGTTGTGTGTGTGTAAGTTCATAGGTTAGTCATAGGCCCTTGCGGGCCATTTGAAGCCTAAACAAATTTCCCATCCCAAAAGTAAGAATCAAACCCTTTACCTTGTGAGCATGAGATAAACTCAGTATGATTTATACTGTCAGAATTTAATCCAAAGGATTAATTTTTTTCCAATAATTTTTGATTTCTTCTCTTCCTTACCTGCTTACACTTTGCATTTATCTGTATTTGTTAGGTTTGGGGGTCATGTTATACCCGAAATAAGGCACTTAGAGGTACTGCCTGTATTGTCTAGTAGAGCACACCCCTGTTGCTAAACAGTAAACAGTGTGCAAGTATCTCATACCATTGGAACATGCTGTTAGTAGACAGTAAATCACACATTGCACTCTAGATGATCAAGTGTTCCCTGAACTAGCACCATTTAAACATCGTCTCCAAGCAATTGTCTAATATGGTGCACACTTCAGGTACAAATGGTGGGGAATTGAAGGGCCAGAATGCATATTTTAGCCTCTTCTCCCTTGATTCATGATTCTTCTGTCTATGCTAAAGCTGCAGTTAGTTCATGTTTTTGTCTTGCAGTTCATACTTGCAAAGCTCTTAATAGTATAATTTCTTATGCTGCTGCTGGCATTTGGACCATGCCTACAAAGAGATATGAATTGTGCTGAATTCTGATTTTTAATATTCATGTTGTTTCTCTAAATTGCTAAAGCTGTTTTGTGCTGCATTTGATTATGCATCACATGACACACGAGTAACTCTGAAAATGTGTTACAATTCCAATAAAACTTCCTGTTTGGACTTCCTTTTGAGCATCATGGTTACTTATGTTTTTGTGAAAAGTTGTCAAGGCATTTTTCTAGCATTCCTGTTTCAAAAAAAAAAAAAAAAGTTTTGCTTACTATGTAGGTTGGGGAGGGGTTAGTACTCCTGTTTAAAAAAAAAGCAAAAACATTGTTTTGTTTCCTCTGTAGGTGGTGGTGGTGGAGGGGGTGTCAAATGAGGGTCTTGTGTGTTCTAAATGATTACTCCATTGGTTAGTGAAGACACACAGAGTTTGTCCAGGAGCAGATTACCATAGACAAAGTCTTACGGAGTCCCACAAAGTCCCATACCATACCTTAGTAAGTTGTAGGTCATTCTCTACATCTCAGGAAACACACACATCATACTGAGACCTATTGAAGGCACTCATCATTCAAACAAATACCATACTAATGGGGGACTTCAATGATCCTGCTACTGAGTGGGAATCTGATATGGCCTCAGATTTGCAGACAAGAAGTTTTTGGATTTTCTAACACCCTAGGCAATATACTGTATATGCCCATGACAAGTACAAACATGTTGGACTTGGTACTTACAAATAATGGGAGAGCACTGACCCCTCCCCCCATGTCATGTCACTCAAGTGATAAGGGCATGGCATCTAGGTCCAGGGAATTTATCATGCCACTGTACTCAAGCCATCGTCAGACCCATCACTGATATAATGCTCCCATCAGTATGTATCTGACCAGACACATGCAGCAACAGAAGTGTCCACAGAGGTTCCTTACAAAAATATAGGGCGTAACCACAATATCCTATGTGGATTTCCTCAACCCTCTAGCTCTATATTCTGTTTCCTAAAAACTGCTGAGGGGCGATCTATGCCAGGCATACAAGGCACCCATGGATCCAAAGTCTGATGGGCCTTCTGCACATCTAAAGAATGTCCAGCATCAGAACTACTAGATCTTCTGACCTACACTTTGCTTTTGACATAAACTGGACATGTTGGAGGGACAGATGTGTATCTCATCGAATTTCAGTTCTCTGGACTAGGCTCCCCATTCATGTGAATCATAGCCATTCCCAAATCCTTTTCAACCATAACCTGGAGCAGTGGATGGGAAACCAGAAATTCATTCTGGCTCTGACGCCTGTCTCTCTGATGGACAAATTTACCTAAACAGCAGAGGCCTCCAAAGCAGACACCCAAGCAACTGCCACCTCATGACACACCACAGGCAACACATAAACCACAAAATCAGTGTACAAAGCAGTCACAGCCCTTAAGGCCAAATACAACACCAAACATACTTGTCATAGGTGACTCCATAGTCAGACACACTGACGTCCCACTCACCAGGCTGAATAAGGAGAGAGTCACAGTAAGCTGCCCATCGGGCACTAGAATCTGCCACATAACACAAGCACTTGGGTCACTCCACAGCAAGTACAAATATGACACAGTCATTGTCCATGCTGGTGTGAACGACCTGAGACGTACCTCCCTGGACTACATGAAAAGAGACATAGAGGAGCTCTCTGATTATGTAGCCCAGGCAGGTATGACCCTGACCCTGAGCAGTATCCTTCCTTCACCAAGAATGATGCCACAACATAGAGACAAGATGATCAGCTTTAACAATTGGCTTAATTTCTGGTGTCATTCAAAGGGGATCCAGTGTCTGTCTGCCTGGGATGACATGCTTGAAAAGCCACGCTGCTTCGCAAGTGATGGCTTGCACCAGTCACCCTAGGATTCCGGATATTGGCTAAGGCTCTTGCCACCCCCATAGTGCCTTTTTTAGGCAAGGCTCAAATTCTAAACCTACCACCCTAGAAAACAAAAATGGGAAGAAACTAAGGGTAATGCTGCTCAATGCCAGAAGTCTAAATCTCAAAATGCACGCACTCGAGACCCTTCTCAGTATGGAGAACATCGATGTCTGTGCTGTAACTGAAACCTGGTTCAAGGCTCCTGAGAGCACCCCGGCACTATCAGGTTTTACCTCATATCATGCGTTCCGGCCCCAAAACCCGGACCACACCACAAAAGGAGGGGGTGTATCCATATTCATCAAGGATACCCACACCTCCAGGTTGGTGGCAACGCACAAAGCATTGGAAACCATCCAGGTGCAATTAACCATAGGCAAAACTGCTCTACAATTTGTAGCATGCTACAGGCCACCCTCTCAAACTCAGGAACCCCACACAGCCTTCCTGAAGACACTGGAGGTATAAATGTATCTCCAAACACCATTATATTGGGTGACTTCAACTACCCGAATATAGACTGGGAACATTACTCAAGCCCCAACCTTTTAGCCCAAAGGTTCCTGGAGTTCATAAATTCAAATGCCATGGAACAACTAGTCACCGTTCCCACAAGAGGAGAAAATATACTAGATCTCATCATCACAAACATGGGGACAAAATGCTCCACACCGGAAGTATATCCCTCATTGGTGAGATCAGATCATAAACTAATCTCACTGGAAATTCACATCCCGCCCCCACCCCAAACTAAAAAGACCACAGTGAAGAAAGTACAGTTTTGTACCTACCATAAATGTAGATGTTCGAGGATCCACATTGCTGCAGTCCTAACTATTGGGTAGTCCGCTGTCCAGTCGGCCCGAATACCAAAGTATAAGGCTGGCGTCGGTCAGGGCGCATTAGACTGACGTCAGTACGTCAGGGTACTAATGCGCATGACCGACGCCATATCCTCAGTCTTTTCTTGCCCCAGATGTCAGAAGACCCTAAAAAGACAAGGCCCAATATACCTGCACCAAAAATATGTACAATATATACAAAAATATCAGCATATAACCTCACCTACACAACCACCCCTAAACACAGAGGGAAGGAGGGAGGGTAATTGGACTGCAGCAATGTGGATCCTCGAACATCTACATTTATGGTAGGTACAAAACTGTACTATGTTCTTCGTTCCACATTGCTGCAGTCCTAACTATTGGGTAGAATCCCAAAGCAGAGGTAAGGGAGGCTGGCAAATCATAAAGAAGCAGGAGCTGACAACATGCCTTGCAAAATAGCTGTGGCAAAACCAGCCCTAGACTTAGAGTAGAGAGGAAGGTGATAATGCTTAGAGAAAGTATGCACTGAACTCCAAGTAGCTGCCTCCAAAATATCCTTAGTTGCCACCCCTTAGAAATGCTGTTGAAGTGGCAGTAGCCCTAGTGGAATGAGGCCTAATCCCAGCTGGAATCTCCTTGCCATGATGGGAATAACAAAATGCAATGCAAAACCCAATCCACCTAGAAATAGTTTGTTTTGACACAGGCTTGCCCTGTGAACTCAAAGCAAAAGAAACAAACAACTGCTGAGACTGCCTAAAATCCTTAGTCCTGCTCAAATAATAACGCAATTGCCTGTGCACATCTAAAGTGTGCAAAATCTTTTCCCCTTTATTTTGGGGGTCTGCATAAAAAGTAGGCAAATGAATAGTTTGGTTTAAAGCCACACTAGAAACCACCTTAGGCATAAAAGAAGGATTAGTACGTAATGATACCCTATCCTTATGGAAAATCAAAAAGGGCTCTACTGCCATAAGGGCCTGCAACTCAGACACCCTTCTTGCAGAAGTAATAGCCAACAGAAAAGCAGTCTTCCATGACAAGAATTTCAATTCAGCAGTAGCTGCAGGCTCAAAAGGTTGTAGAGTAAGTTTTTCCAACACAAAATTGAGATCCCAAGCAGGAGTAGGAGCTCTACGTGGGGGTCTTATATTCTTTGCCCCTCTAAGAAACTGCTTGAACAAAGGATGCGAAAACAATGGTGGGTCACAATCATAGTGAGCTGAAATTGCTGCAGCATGAATCTTAATGGAAGAGAAGGACAAACCTTTGTCCAATAACTCAGTAAGATATTGAAGAGCCACACTCAAATTAGGCTCAGAAATCTCCAAATTCTTTGCTGTACTCCAAAATAAAAATCTCTTCCATTTTTCTGCGTACACTTTCCTTGTACTAGGTCTTCTAGCTTCCATAATCACATTTAAAACTTTTTGAGGAAGTTGAGACCTGCTGTGTTTCAACACAGAATATGCCATGCTGTTAGGTGAAGAGAGTGAAGTTTGACATTGAGCAGATGACCGTCCTTCTGAGATAACAGATGTGGAATCAAAGGTAAAGGCCATGGAGGCTTCCTTACCAGACTCCTCAGTAATGGGTACCAGTGTTGCAGAGGCCAATCTGGAGCTATTAAAATCATCCTTGGCTTGTCTTGTCTGACCTTTAAGAGCACCTTTGGAAGAAGAGGCAGAGGTGGAAAGGCATACACATGAAGATTTTTCCAACTGAAAGAAAGAGCATCCACTTTCCAAGCTGTGTGATGAAACCCCTTTGTGCAAAACTTTGGCAGCTGGTGGTTTAGTGGAGAAGCGAACAGATCTATGTCTGGAGTTCCCCAGGACACTGTCAATTTCTGAAATACATGAAGATCCAGTTTCCACTGTGGGGATCCATGATTTGTCTGCTTAACACATCTGCTAAGGAGTTCTGTGCTCCCGGCAGAAACCTTGCCTGAAGAGTTAGTTGCAAGCTGAGCGCAGTCTCCCATAAAATCATTGCTTGCCTGCATAGAGGATAAGAATGTGTTCCCCCTTGTTTGTTGATGTACCACATGACAGTTGTGTTGTCTGTTAGAATCAACACCTGCCCTGGAAGAAGTAACTCCTTGAAAGCCATTAATGCAAACTGGACTGCTAACATCTCCTTCATGTTGATATGTAGATGCTGTAGTCTGGCAGGCCACTTGTCTTGTATCCACTTTCCATTTAGATGAGCTCCCCAAGCAATGTCCGAGGCATCTGTCGTTAAAATCTGACTCGCCTCTGGCCGGGTCACAGAGAGTCCCTCGTTTAGGTGACATTCCTGAGCCCACCACAAAAATTCTGTTTGAAGGCAAGGTATTATTTGAATGACAGTGTCCAAATCCTGGCAGTGCTGTGTCCATACATTTTGAGATACCATTGCAGCTTCCTCATATGCAGTTTGGCATTGGGAAGCACCAGAATACAAGATGCCATGAACCCTAATGCTTGAAGGACTGTCCTTGCAGTCAGCACGGACTGATGAGATAGTTGATGGAAGTAAAGGATAGACTCTGTTGTTTGTCCGGGGTTAAAAGGCCATCTGGGCTGCTGTATTCAGTCTCACACCCAGAAAGCACATGTCTTGAGAGGGTACTAGACTGGACTTTATTTCGTTCACAGAATACCCTAGGCATCTTAGCACTGCTATAACATATTCCAGATGCTGTAGAAGGTCTTCCTTTTCTTGAGCCAGAATCAGGCAATCGTCCAAGTAAGGATAGATTTGAATTCCTTGTAGCCTGAAGTAAGCTATCACTGGAGCCAGAACCTTTGTGAATACTCTGGGCGCAGTAGATAAGCCAAAGGGCAATGCAGAGAACTGATAATGAGAATTTCCAGCTCGAAACGCAGATACTTCCTGCAACTTAGTCTTATAGGCACATGAAGGTAAGCTTCCTTGAGATCTAAAGTTACCATCCAGTGATCTTTGCCCAGCAGAGGTAAAAGCTGTTGTAACGTCAACATCTTGAACTTTGGAATGTCCAGATAAGTGTTGAGGATAGATAAATCCAAAATTGGTCTCCACGTGTTCCCCTTCTTTGGTACTAGGAACAGGCGAGAATAAAATCCTAGGCCCCTTTCTGATACAGGGACTGGCTGAATGGCCCCTATTTGGAGTAACAGAGAAATTTGCTTGTGAGCCTCTGTCCTTTGTGGAGGAGGAACGTCTGGCATGCCTTTGAAAGGGGGCAATGTATGGAAATAAAACCTGTAACCGTGGTGAATGATATCCAACACCCATCTGTCTTGAGTAATTAAATCCCAATTTTCTTTGAAAAGAGACAGTCTTCCTCCCAAAGGAGCTGCCAGACGAGAATCTACTGGCAGCTGAAAAGGCAGGTCATTGGGTCTGTTTACGAAAGGACTGACCCCTGCCCTCACCAGAAGTCTGAGCAGGTGAACTCCCTGTTCTAGGCCTAAAAGAACCTTGAGCTCTGCCCCTACCACGTCTAGACCTACCCCTAGACTGGGAATCATAAGCAGGATATGTCCATCCCTTAGTAGGCCAATTTCTACTAAACTTCGGTGGCTGCACCTGCAAAAATCTTTAACAGTTTGCATAGACTTAGCTTTGTCCTCCATTTTCTTTAAAACTGCTTCCACAGGTGAACCAAACAACACATCAGACTGTAAAGGAGCATCCAAAATCCTTGTCTTAACATGCTCAGCTAAATTCTGATCCCTCAACCAGGCATGCCTGCGAAGAACAGAACTAGTGGCAGCCACCCTCGAGGAGGCCTGTACAGCATCAAAACCACATTGCAAAGAATGCTTACCCACTTGTTCAGACACATGAACTAAATCCAGCAACTCTTTACACTCAATACCTTCCGCCAAAGCATCCACCTTAGATTTCAATTGTGAAAGGAGATAATTTTGATATTTTAGCATGTGAAACTGACAATTCAACGCCCTCATGGCTAAAGTGGAAGAAGTATACACTTTCTTTCCCCATCTATCCAAAGCCCTTGCCTCTTTATCAGTGGGAACAGGGTTTTTAACAACAGAGGCCTTAACACCTTTAGGTCCCTGAGAAACAGTTTCGGGTCTGCCCTAGGACTCTTAAAAGATACTTATGAGCTTCAGGCACCCTATAGTACCTATCAGGTTTAACAGGAGCAGGAGGCAAAGAATCAGGATTCAGGGAAGCCTCTGCAAAAACATCTTCCACCACATTCAACACAGGAGGTATAGCTAAGGGCCTATGCTGGGGTAAAACAAGAATTCCCTAAGCCTTTTCCTGGAATCAGAGTAATCCTGGCCTTCCCATTTAAAGTGTTCCCTCATGGAATGCAGAGTCTCTGAAAATGAGAAATCCTCAGGAGGAGAAGCTGTAGGAGTGGAATCATCCACATCAGAATCAGAATAAGGAGGATACTCTTGCAAATCTTCCAAGAGAAGACTCAGAAGCCTCTGAACACTGTTCAAAACTCTCAAACTCAGGTTCCACCCTAGGCCTCTTATCAGGAGGGGCATAGAACCTCTAATCATAGTAATCAAATCTTCTGCCATTTTAAGCATATGTTTCTTAGGCACAGAACCTGAAGTGCTAGGAGAAGCCCCCACTGAAGCTAAACTTGGCCTACCTCTCAAAGAAGTTTTGGAAACAGAAGGAGAGGCTCTAACTACCTTGGGAAGAGAGGGAAGAACAGTTACCTGAGAAGCCCCTTCAGCCTGGCCTACCTCCTGAGAAGGCACATCCTGTAACAGTAAAGTCTCTGCCTGAGACTCCAAAGAAACTCCTGGCAAAACCTCTGGCTCCACTGAGCCTTCTAAAGAACCGGCGTCTGGGACTGCCGGTTCATCAACCCTAGGCTTTGCTGTTTTGTCCTTGCGCTTTTTGGACGAATCGGCGCCGGAGCATCCGGCGGCATTTTATAATTGCAACGCTTCCCAAACACTAACCTGGCACAGTCTAACCTTCTCTTAATAGTGCGTTTGTTAAATCTAGCACAAGAGCGGCATCCAACAACGTCGTGCTCAGGCCCTAAACAAGGTATACACAAGGTATGGTAATCCCTATGAGGTATCTGTTTCCCACAAGAAATACAGTTATTCACTTTTTCTGACATCTGGTTAAATACTGAGGCAAGAAAAACCAAAATGTTCCCCAACGGGGTACTTAGCCAACTTTGATTCGGTCTGAAACTCCGACTTCAGAAAATTTCAGAACGCCAACCTGCACTCACAAAAACTGCTTCTGCATCGGACCATGCGGCAAAAAAGACTGAGGATATGGCGTCGGTCATGCGCATTAGTACCCTGACGTACTGACGTCAGTCTAATGCGCCCTGACCGACGTCAGCCTTATACTTTGGTATTCGGGCCGACTGGACAGCGGACTACCCAATAGTTAGGACTGCAGCAATGTGGAACGAAGAACATCTTCTCTAAAGCAAACTTCACACTACTCAAGACTGGTGTGGTATCCTTCAAGGCCCCCGAGCCAGTGGAAACCACAACCCAAGCTGCGGAAGCCCTTACAAATGCCTTCTACGAACACCTCCAGGACTGCATGGATCAGGCAATCCCTAATAAAACCAAGACTCTTTCCACCAAGGGCAAACGTCCAGTCTGGTGGACCCCAGCCATAAACAAACTTTACAATAAGAGGAGAAAGCTGTTACATGATAGAGCAAAATCCATAAAAGAGAAGACACCCTTGATCATTATTAGTAAAAAAAATACGAGCACTCATAAAATCATCCAAGGCCAACTTTGAGAGAAAAATTGCCATAGATTCAAAAGACAATCATAAGGCCTTCTTCAGCTATGTTAGAAACTTGGGTGGAATCTCCCAGATATGCTCAGAATTAGTCCAAAATGATACAAAAATCACTGAACCCACAGACATTGCCAACATACTGGCGGACAGGTTCAGTGCAAACTTCACCCCCCTCTTCCCCCCCAAAAGGAGAGATAACTATCCCAGCGGAGTGTAACCTCCCAGACATCTCAAATGCGCAGGTAAAAGCTGCTCTTTCTAAAGCTAAAAACACAGCATCAATGGGACCGGATGGTGTCCCCAGCTGTGTGCTACACGAACTCAATGAGGAACTAAACCCACACATAAGGCAGCTGTTTAATCTTAGCCTTACCACAGGATACGTGCCCAAGGAGTGGCGTACGGCAACTGTGGTCCCACTCCACAAAGGTGGTGCCTCTACGGACCCTGGTAATTACCGCCCCATAAGCTTAACAAGCCTGGTCTGCAAAGCTATGGAGAGGATCATAATGGAACTCATAAACAAAGACATAGGGGACTTGCAGACATTGGACCCGACCCAGTTTGGCTTTGTCAAGGGTAGATCATGCCTTTTGAACTTGGTTGACTTCTTCGAAACAGTCACCAAGGCCACTGATGAGGGAAAGGCAGTCCATACAGCCTACCTTGACCTTGCAAAAGCTTTCGACACAATACCCCACTCAGGTATTATAGAGAAACTTATCAGCTTAAATGTAAACCCATATGTCACAAGATGGGTTGCAAACTGGCTAAAGGACAGAACCCACAGGGTCAGAGTTGCTGGCACCATGTCAGACTCCAAGCCGGTCACAAGTGGTGTCCCACAGGGCTCAGTCCTTGGCCCCCTGTTGTTCGGCATCTACTTCTCAGAAGTACAGGCAAACATAGGAGGACTATGGCTGACAAAGTTTGCAGACGACTGCAAACTGGGCGCCATAGTGGAAAGTACATCGGACACAGATATCCTTCAGAGGGGTCTCACGGAAACTGATAGCTGGTGCCAGAGCCATGGCCTGAAGTTAAATGCCAAAAAATGTCTAGTCATACCCTTCGGGAAAAACAAGGTAACCCCAAGCTACCATATAGGTGGCAATCCACTAAGCACAGAAGAGGTTATCAGGGACCTGGGGACCCAGGTTGACAGTGGCCTTTCTTTTGACACTCACATTGCTAAAGTGGTTAGAAAGACCTTCTACATTGCCCACCTGATCATGAAGGGATTCACATCCAGATCAAGTGAGGTCATTGTTCCCCTGTACTCTTCACTTATCAGACCAATGATCGAGTACAATGCCCCATTCGGGATGTATCTCACCCGACACCTGCAGCAATTGGAGAGACCCCAAAAGTTCCTCACCAAAAGGATAAAGGGATTTCAAAATCTGTCATATGCTGCCAGACTGAAGAAACTCCAGCTCTATTCAGTCGCATACCGTCTGCTCAGAGGTGACCTGTGCCTGACATACAAGGCCATGTCCAACCCGGAATTAATGGACATGCTCCACCTCAAAAAATCCAAATCTACCAGATCCACTAGAGCAAGTGACTTAAACCTTAGCACGGATATAAATAAGACATGCTGGAGGGATAGATTTGTCACTCAGAGACTCCCTATGCTGTGGAATAAAATCCCGGTCCATGTGAGGCAGAGCACCTCGCTGGCTCTGTTCAAGAGAAATCTTGACCGGTGGATGGGAGATCGTAGGTTTACCCCGGGAATCATCTCTGTGTCACTGCTGGACAGAGGCAAAACAAACTAATGGGCACAATATTTTTTAACATAAGGGGTGGCGTAAGCCACAAAACTTTGGGCTAGGCTTATAAATGCCTTAGGGCAGATAGCCTAGTATAAACCTATGAACCTATAAAATAATGTTGCAGTCAACATACACCCTTTAAAAGTGCACAGCAGAATAACTCGTGGGATACAGCCGAGTTGCATGGCTAAATCTTATAAAGGCTGCACAGGTCATTAGCTTCATATAAGCCTATGAACCCATGGTTTTCAATATTAATGAGGTTTTACTGTAAGCTGTTGTATTTTAGTAGAAAGGCTGAGGGTGTTTTGTTTTCTGCCACAAGTATTTATTTTGTTCAATCTGTCCTGCAGAAGCTTTCTATCATGTCTGGATGTAGTAACATTCGCTGTCTTCTAATAATCAGATTACTTTGTTAACCCCAGTTCTCTAACTGCAGTTACAACCAAAAAGAGGAGACCAAACTCAAACTGATGACTATAAACCCGAGGGGCTTCAATAGATAACTCTGGGTAAGTAACTTGCTGTTCTAATCTGTTGCATTCACCCATTCAAGGAGTTATCCATTGAAATCAGTAGCTGTTAATGTTTAGAGAAAAACATTATTTATAATACCCTCCCACACTTACCTGGTCACCAATAATTAATTCCTTCATGTAGGACTTCGAAGATGAAAGAGAAATAGAAGCTGCACATTTTTTTACTTGCAGCCTGAGAGATGAAAACAATACAGCAAGAGAGGGTCTATGAGGCTTGTGGAAAAGTTATTTATATTTATCCTTTGTTAACCAGGTTAGACCCACTAAGGTAGTAACCTATTTTCAGGGGAGAACTGAGCTGATAGGGGTCCAGGGAAGTAAATAGTGTGGGAAGAAATAGCCAGGTAATTGTTATGGCTAGGCTTGTATAGGCCCTAGAGTCGATAGCCTAGTACCAACCTATGAACCTATGAACCTATGGCATTTGTACAACTAGAGGAAATTTGGGTAGGACATCAGGGAACTTCGCTACTCTTTTATACAGTTGCCGAGGGATCCCTTACATCCACCTGAGCTACCACCAACTCAAGCAGATAGGGCACCAGTTTAATGTCTCATCTGAAGCACGGCACACGCAGGGGTGCAGCACCCCCCCCCCTTATGCTGTACTACAGTGTCAGCAATTGATCTACCTAGTTTGGGAATAGAACCCACAGCCTTCTGCATCAAAAATGAGTTTGCGACCTGTTGTGCCACTGACACTATGGATACTATTTTCTCTTTCTGGTCCGTGGAAAACTTTAGTGCCTGTAATCCGTGGGGTATTTCATGCTTAGAGACTATGAAGTCTCTACTCATAGAGCTTAAAACTTAACCTTCTACAGAAGTTGTGGATGACTCTACCTCGTTTGTTCCTTCCTGCGCAACATAAGCAAATTTTAGATTCGGCATTACAATCACAAAAAAACTAGGAATTTTTAAGGCCAGCAAATCTAATGTCATGCAAGTTTTTAAGTGATGAATTCTTTAACGCACAATTTTCAGTGAGTCTTAGCAGAAAAAAATATAACAGCTTATTAATTAAGAACACAGTATGGGTGCACACATGCTCCAAGCATTAGACAACGTACCTTTTATATGTGTGAAACCACAACTCATCACTTTATTAAAAATTCTACATTATTAGTCCAGGTAGCAGCGTGACAAACTGTTAATGTCTGCTTCTTTACAGTTAAAGAAACTGCAAACATGCCACTGAAAATGAAATGAGCCTTTACAAGTTTGCATAGAGTATAATTGATGTTAACAATATACAAGCATGTTTTTGTTTGTAGCCACATGTTTTGTGTTATATGTGTCTGTGGGTACTTAAGATATGTGGTGTCTGCAACTAGGGTACATCCAACACTATCAGCTCAACAATGATGCCTTAAAAATGAGTTTCACGAAACCTAAATATTCTGATCTGATTGCACTAAAACTTGCTCAAATACTCCTATTATCTAAATCTGAACAACTGCAAAACAAATTCAATGCAAACACATTATCCACAAAGCAAAGCGTTTTTTTTTTTCTTTTAACAACCCATGTAATTCCTTGCACACCAGCAATCTCTCTTTAGTTTACTTTAAATCCAAGACCACAACTTTTGAGAAATGGTACTATTTATATAACTATCATTTAAAATATTTTCCTCTTTCTCTAAGATGCTTCAAAAATGGAATGAAAAAAGACAGAGGATTTGAGTCTATATGTAGTTATACAACATGAAGCAGACAAACACAAGGACGATATACATACAACAATGATGTGCAGGCAGAAAAGAAACATATATATGCAGCCTGAGCACACAAAGGAAATTCACACTATTCTGCAGAAAGATTCCCTTATAAATGGTGCTCTGTTCCCCTAAAAACACTCCCTATAGCTGAGAACAGCCTATAAATGCTAATAATTCATAAGTTCATAGGTGTATACAAGGCTAATGACCAATGGGGCCCTCATAAGCCTAGCCATGCAACACAAATGTGACCCACAAATCTGATTTATACAGGTGATGATTTACTCACTGCCTCTATCAATCAGAGTCATAGAAGCCAGACCAGGGGTGAATTTCCGATTACCCGCCCATCGGTCCAAATTGTGCTTAAAATGGGATAGGGAGGAACTCTGTTTCACATGGATAAAGAGCCATTTCCAAAGACTGGGAATTCTCTGAGAAACTTATCAGTCTCACTACAACATGTCCTCTATGTCGCAAGCAAAACTTAGGTGTGCTAATCTGGTAGTTCTGATGCTGCTTGTTTCGCAGATGGGCAAATGGCTCATCAAAACAGGGTCTGGGGATCACCTCTCAGAAGTCTGTATGATACCGAATAGAGAGACAGGACTTTGAGTCTATCAGCATAGGGCACTGTGTTTACTTCCTGCATTCTTTTTAAGAATCTTTGTGAATGTCCCAGTTGCTGCATGTGTCTGGTGAGTTGCATACCAAAGGGGGCATTATACTCTAGATGATGGGTCTGATGAGGGTAGAGTACAATGGTATGATAACCTGTCTGGACCTAGATGCCACATCCTTGCTTATAAGTTGAGCCACATGGAAGGATTTCCTTACTACCCTGGACAAACACTGGTCAAAAGCTAGGTTATTGTCTACATGTGTTTCCAGATACCTGAATAGTGAATAAACTTTTAAGAGTATTTTACTGTTGTAGTTACTAGGGTGATAGATTTCTCAAAACGTACTATAATACATTTCTTGGTATTGACTTTTATGCCATAGATTCTGCAGACAAGCATTTGTCTGTATTAGACCTTCCTGAAGGATGTTTTCATCTTGTGGGGAATCAATGACTGCTCCCAGTTTGCAATCATTTGCAAACTTGGTCAGCCAAGGGCCTTTGACATCTGACAAGTAAATGTCAAAGAGGACAGGGGACAGCACAGAGCTCTGGGGGACTCCACTCACGACCAACCTATTTGTGGAAGCAGCCTCACTGATTGTAACCTCCTGGGTCCTAATCAGTGGGCCAGCTAGCTATCCAGCATGTTATAAAGAGGTTTACACCTAGTCCTGTAAGTTTGTTAATGCCAGAATGGGGTACTGTATCAAATGCTTTAGAGAGATCTAGGCTACTGTTTTGTACTGTTTGCACTTCTAAAAGTCGTTTAAAGTTGTTTTTGTGTTGTTTAACTGTTGTAGGCTACACACTCAAGTGCGCTAGCCTGTTTATAGCATTTACAGTGTTTTTTGTGTAAAGTTACTGCTTGCTCTGCAAAAAAAAACCCCCAAAAAAACCCCAAAAATATTCTTGTTTCCCATCTTTTCTAAGATAGATTAGTCCAGATTTCAAGTTTTGCTGAATTCTGGGCTGTGGTACAAGTTCCTGTGCTGCCCATATCCTTACTTGGATAGGAGGAAGCTTCTCTGTTCACCAGTGAGAGTGGGGAGCTTTGAGCAGCCTATCTGTCCCTGGAGGAGTGGTCTCAGCCCAGCAACTAGTAGCTTATTGGCCGTTTTGGGCTAATTCCCATCTCTTTCAATCTCCCTGCTTTAAAACCCGCCGGTTATGCAGGTTTAAACTATTCCTGGCTCCACAAAGTCTGTTCTTCAATTTTTCCCTTAGAACTAGTCAAACTCTCAAATTAAGCACTCAACCTTCCTTTTACAGCCCAGCACTTGCTCAAATTTCTCAGTAAGCACTAACAAACGCTAGCACTGCACCCCCCTTATACTATATAGAAGTAAAAGGCTCCCTATTTGTCCCATCCGGACAATCAATAAAACAGCTGATTAAACTATTCAGGCATGTCCAAAGGGCAGTTTCAGGTCTACACTCCAGTACAGCTGGTGAATCTGGGAATCTTGAGGCAATGTTACAATTGCTTTATGTACACAGACAACCCTCTCCTCCTTCCAACAAACTCAAATGTATGTGAGAGATGCAACTATATAGCCAAACTGGAGGCAAAGCTCTTTCAACCCAAGACTGGAACAGCCAGTCAGGAGGAGAAGGGAACCGCTCACACTACACAACCAGTCTCACATAGACCAATCGTATCTGCACCAGCAAACAGGACACAAACACACAAAAACATACTCGGAGGCTCTAAATAAAAATCTGCCAAAGCAGCATAGACCTCCAAAGCAGACATCCAAGCAATCGCTACCCCACAACAATATTCACGTATCACATACTTCACAAAGTCTGCGTGCTACACAATCGCAGCCCTTAAGGCTAAATAACGCACCAAATACACTAGTAATTGGAGACTGTGTTGTCAGGCACACCGACGTCCCACTCACCAGACTGAACAAGTAGAAGGTCACTGTAAGCTGCCTGTCGGATGCCAGGATATGCCACATAACACAAGCACTCAGGTCACTCCAAAGCAAGTACAAATATGACTCTGTCATTGTCCATGTTGGTGTGAATGACCTGAGACGTACCTCCCTGGACTACATGAAGAGAGACAGAGGAGCTATCTGATCATGTAGCCCAGGCTAGTATGACCCTGACCCTGAGAAGCATCTTGCCCTCACCAAGAATGATGCCACAGTATAAAGACAAAATGATAAATTTTAACAACTGGCTAAACTATTGGTGTCATTCAAAGGGGATTCAGTGTCTGTCAGCCTGGGATGACATGCTCGACAAGCCACGTTGCTTCGCTAGAGACAGCTTGCACCTGTCACCCTTGGGCTTTCAAATACTGGCTAAGGCTCTTGCCACCCCATAATGCCTTTTTTAGGCAAGGCTCAAAAGACAAACCCACCTCCATAGACAACACAAGAAACAAAAAACTGTGGGTAATGTTACTCAATGCCAGAAGTCTAAACCTCAAAATGCATGCACTCGAGGCACTCCTCAGTATGGATAAAATAGTTATCTGTGCAGTAACAGAAACCTGGTTCAAGGCTCCATAGAGCACCACAGCACTACCAGGCTATAACACATACCATACCTTTCGGCCCCAGAACCCGGACCGAAATACAAAAGGCGGGGGTGTAGCCATCTTCATCAAGGATACCCATAACTCCAGGTTAGTGGCACTGCACGAGGCCTTGGAGACCATCCATGTGCAACTAACAGTGGGCAAAACTGCTTTTCAGTTTGTAGCTTGCTACAGATCACCCACCTTGTCTCAGTACCCCCTCTCGGCATTCCTGAGAACATTGGAGAATATGAAGGTCTCACCAAACACCATGACATTGGGTGATTTCAACTACCGAAACATTGACTGGGAAAACTACTCAAGTCCCAACTCCTTTGCCCAACGTTTCCTGGAGTTTATGAACTCAAATGCCCTGGAACAACTGGTCACCAATCCCACAAGAGGTGACAACATATTGGACCTGGTCATCACCAACATGGGGGGGGGGGTCAATGTTCCACACCAGAGGTAAACCCCTCATTGGTAAGATCAGACCATAAACTAATAACACTGGACATCCACATCCCGACCCCACCCCCCAGCCAAGGAAACCATTGTGAAAAATTTCTCAAAAGCAAACTTCACACTTCTCAAGACAGAGGTGGAATGTTTCAAAGCCCCCGGGCTAATGGAAAATGCTGCCCAAACCGCAGAATCTTTTACAAATACATTCTATGAGCACCTGCAGGAATGCATGGATCGGGCCATCACAAGTAAAACCAAGATTCACTCCTCCAAAAAGAGACCACCAGTCTGGTGGACCCTGGCCATAAATAAGCTATACAACAGAAGAAGGAAGCTACTACATGATAGAGCAAAATCCCAAAAAGGGAAGGCATCCCTGATCAGTATTAGCAAGAAACTACGATCCCTCATAAAATCATCCAAGGCCAGCTTCAAAAGAAAAATCTCCAAAGATTCTAAAGATAATCACAAGGCCTTCTTTAGCTATGTCAAGAATCTAGGTGGCAACTCTCAGATCTGCTCTGAGCTGGTGCAAAATGGCAAAAAATACACTGAACCCACTGACATTGCCAACATCCTGGCTGACAGGTTCAGTGCAAACTTTACCCCCCTCACCCCCAAAAGGGCCCATGTCCATCCCAGAAGAATGTAGACCCCCAGATATCACAGACACACAGGTGAAAACAGCCCTCTCCAAAGCCAAAAACACAGCATCAATGGGACCGGATGGTATCCCAGGCTGCATCTTACACGAGCTCCAAAAAGAACTAAACCCTCACATAAATTCACTGTCCAAACTCAGCCTTACTACAGGATATGTGCCCAAAGAATGGCATACAGCAACAATTATCCCGCTCCACAAAGGTGGCGCCACAACGGATCCCGGGAACTATCGCCCTATAAGCCTGACTAGCCTGGTCTGCAAGGCTATGGAGCGCATCACCATGGATCTCATAAACAAAGACATTGAGAACCTCCAGACACTGGACCCTACCCAATTCGGCTTTGTTAAAGGCAGATCTTGCCTCTTAAACCTAGTAGACTTCTTTGAAACAGTTACCAAGGCCATAGACGAGGGAAAGGTAGTCCACACAGCCTACCTAGACCTCGCAAAGGCCTTCGACACAATACCCCACTCTGGCATTATTGATAAGCTTACCAGCTTGAACATTAACCCTTATGTCATGAGATGGGTTGCAAACTGGCTCATGGATAGAACTCACATGGTCAGAGTTGCGGGTGCCATGTCCGACTCCAAACCGGTTACAAGTGGCGTCCCACAGGGCTCTGTCCTGGGACCCCTCTTGTTCAGTATATACTTTTCTGAGGTACAGGCTGACCAAGTTTGCAGATGATTGCAAACTGGGAGCCATAATCAACTCTCCAGCTGACACAGACATCCTCCAGAAGGGTCTTACAGAGATTAATAGCTGGTGTCAGAACCATGGCCTCAAGCTAAATGCCAAAAAGTGCATAGTCATCCCCTTTGGGAAAAACAAAGTGCCCACGAAGTACCACAAGTACGGAAGATGCAATTAGGGATCTGGGGACCCAAGTAGATAGCAACCTCTCCTTTGATAATCACATTGCCAAAGTGGTTAGAAAAACTTTCTAAATAACCCACCTAATCATGAAAGGGTTCACATCTAGATCAAGAGAGGTCATTGTGCCCCTCTACTTATCACTCATCAGGCCCACAATAGAGTACAATGCCCCATTTGGGATGTACCTTACCAGACACCTGCAACAGCTGGAAAGACCCCAGAAGTACCTCACCAAGAGGATCGTGGGCCTCAAACAGATGCCCTATGCAGCTCGACTAAAGAAACTCCAGCTGTACTCAGTTGCTTACTGCCTACTCAGAGGTGATCTCTGCCTGACGTGCAAGGCCATGTCTAACCCGGAATTAATGGACATGCTCCACCTCAAGAAAACCAAATCCCTTAGAGTTACACATTCCAGGGATTTAAACCTCAGCACAACAAAGTTTATCAAAGCCAGACAGTACTAATTAAATGCCTACAACACTCGCAGCACCGGTTTCAGTACCACACTGGATACTTCCAGATGCTTTGTTTTAATAAAGCTATGGTGCTTTAAAACCTTACAACAGTCTGTTTTATGTACATGTCGCATCCCTACTTCTCAGCGTTTTTACCTCACAGCAAGAGGTTCTCCTGTTCGATTCTCGGCTTGGGAGTGCCTTCTGTGTGGAGTCTGCATGTCCTCCCCGTGGTTGGGTAGCGTTCGAAAGACATGCGTGCATAAATTGGTGTGCCTCCGTTGAGGGTTGAGCATCGAGCTGGCACCTCGGCATTTTGTAAAAGTCTACTGCCAATCATTAGCGGACCGGAGTTCCGATGTGGCGACCCCTTACCGGGAAAAGCCAAAAGACAAACAACAACATTCTATTTATTTTTTATTTTATTTATTAGCATTTGTTTACTGGAAAAGTCCACTGAGCCAAGAACCCATTTTTAGTGGAGGCCTGGAGAGAAAATCTCCACAAAAGCAGTTAGTATAAAATTACATAATACTGTAATAGTTTGCATTAACAAAAAGCATATCTATAATAGGTAGTATAGATACAATAATATACATTATGAAAATGTAGGTGGTACAGAGAAAATACAAAAACACATGGCATTGAAGTAAATCTATAATATTTGATACTGTGAATCCTTTCTTTTTGAATTAAACCTGTGTACCTTTTAACAGCTGTTTTATACTTGTATAAATGTTAGCAACATTTTAGTTAGGTAAATTAGTTCTCTGCATCATATTTATGGAGCTTTTCACTTCAGGTTTCCACTGAAAATGGTTTGTAGACCAGCCAGACCAGTCACCAAAACATTCATAGGTATTTACTAGGCTACCGATCTCAAGGTCCTTTTTAAGCCTAGCCATACATCCCAAATCTCTGACAGATTCTGGTACCTTTTATAAGTGTAAGTAGGGGCTTCGAAGATGAAACATTTACAAGCAGCAGCCTGGGAGATGAACCATTTACAGGCTGCCTGTGTCCACCAGAGACACTGGTGTCAAACCAGGAATGGATTTCCTATTACCCATCCAATTGTCCAAGTTATACTTGAATTGGGTTATGGGGGAACTCTGCTTCATATGGATGGGGAGCCTGTTCCAGTTCAAAACCATAGCTCCTTATGGAGTCCTGATCTTTTCTTGGGTCTGGCTTCTTTAAGTGACTTACCAGCTAATGAGTATTAGAAAGTGAGGAGTTAACAAAATACCACCAAGATTGTTCATCTAGGATATCCTGCAGCTCATAAATTAATTGCTTTGACACTTATTATTCGTATTTATATGCCATGGTGGTGCAGCGGTTAGCATTGTCACCTGACAGCAACAGGTTCTCCGGTTCGATTCCCATCTTGTGTGTGGAGTCTGCATGTCCTCCCCATGGTCACATGGGTTTCCTCTGGGTGCTCTGGTTTCCTCCCTCATTGCAAAGAGATGTAGCAGGTGGATTGGACATTCTAAATTGGCTGTAGGTGAGTGTGTGTGTGCGCGCGAGTGATTGGTATGAATGAACTACCTTAGCAGGGCTACCCACCTGGCAGTGTAAACCTTGGCTCAAGATGATGGTCACTTCAAAAGTAACACCCTGACCCCATGTGCAAAATGGGAAAAGGGGCTTAGAATGGATGGATTCATATTTATATTCATATTTTCATAACTGAAACCCCTACATGTTAAGGGGTATGGTGTAATATGCCCCAATGGGAGACATAAATTAAATTGTCAAAGTCCACTTACATCACACTACACCTGAGGCACTGATAGCGGTTTGTTAGCAATTATGAAAATGAATATTTCCAATAAAAAAGTGATATGACATCAAATGAAACCTTACATGATGCTGAAGAAAACTATCTGACATTTGCACTGTAAGTTGCACATCTTAAGTGATATTTAGAGTTATAATTCTACAATTAAGTATGTGTTTCATATTTCTGTAAATATCTCAATAAATATACACTCAGAGGAATTTATTGTCTTCATTATGAAAGCTTACATCTGGTTAACAAAAATGTTCTAACAATATATGTGTAGGTTGAACAGTTTCAAAAGTACGGCATTTATGAAAAGATTATGAATGAATTGACTATCACTATAAAAAAAAATTTTTTCTGATAATGTTGCCAGTTGTACAGTTATAATACATTTTATTGTTCACAAAATATTTACATTTATCTTGTGCTTTTTATGTTTATTTTTCAGAAAATGGTCTGGAATGCAAGAGGTGGGACACTGTACACCACATAGGTGTTAATGAGTTAACAGGTCTCGGAGCATAACAGAATCTATGGTTCATTCATTTTCTGATAACTTGCGGAATTTTGTTTACAAGAGTAGTCAGAGCCTATCTTGGCACTCAGTGCTTGCAAAGGCATTTTTACTTTTCAAATAACAGACTAAATGACCTTCCCAAATTATCTTATTAAAGATTTAAGAACACACACATCATCATCATCTTCTTTCAGCTGTTCCCATTAGAGGTCACCACAGCAGATCATCTGTTTCCATTTCTTCCTGTCCTTTGCATCTTGCTCTGTCACACCAACCACCTGCATGTCCTCTCTCACCACATCCATAAATCTTATCTTAGGCCTTCCTCTTTTCCTCTTACCTGGCAGCTTCATCCCCAGCATCTTTTTCCCAATATACTCAGCATCTCTCCTCAGCACATGTCCAAAACGTAATCTTGCCTCTCTGGCTGTCTCCAAACCTTCCAACCTGGGCTGACCCTCCAATATACTTATTCCTAATCCTGTCCACCCTCGTCACACCCAGAGCAAATCTTATCTTTAACTCTGCCACATCCAGCTCTAACTCCTGCCTTTTTGTCAATGCCACCGTCTCCAACCCATATAACATAGCTGGTCTCACTACCCTCTTGTAGACCTTCCCTTTCACTCTTACTGGTACTCGTCTGTCACAAATCACTCCTAACACTCTTCTCCACCCACTCCATCCTGCCTGTACTCTCTTCTTCACCTCTCTTCCACACTCACCATTACTCTGAACTATCGATCCCCAGTATTTAAACTCATCCACTTACGCCACCTCTACTCCTTGCATCCTCACCATTCCTCTATCCTCCCTCTCATTCACACACATATATTCTGTCTTAGTCCTGCTGACCTTCATTCATCTTCTCTCTAGAGCATATCACCATCTCTCGAGGGTATCCTCCACCTGTTCCCTACTCTCACTACAGATCACAATGTCATCTGCAAACATCATAGTCCACGGGGACTCCTGTCTGATCTGGTCTGTCAACCTGTCCATAACCATTGCAAATAAGAAAGGGCTCAGAGCTGATCCTTGATGTAATCCCACCTCCACCTACAACGCATCCATCAGTCCCCCCACAGACCTCACCGGTGTCACACTACCCTCGTCCATATCCTGTACCACTCTTACATACTTCTCTGACACACCAGACTTCCTCATACAATACCACAACTTCTCTCTAGGCACCGTCATATGCTTTCTCTAACTCTACAAAAACACAATGAAACTCCTTCTGACCTTCTCTGTACTTCTCCATCAACACTCTCAAAGCAAACATTGCAACTGTAGCACTCTTTCCTGGCATGAAACCATACTGCTGATCACTAATCATCACGTCCCTTCTTAACCTAGCTACCACTACTCTTTCCCATAACTTCATGCTGTGACTGATCAATTTAATCCCTCTTTAGTTACTACAGCTCTGCACATCACCCTTATTCTTAAAAATCGGTACCAAAACACTTTCGCCATTCCTCAGGCACCCTCTCACTTTCCAAAATTTCATTAAACAATCTGGTTAAAAACTCCACTGCCATTTCACCTAAACACCTCCATGCTTCCACAGGCATGTCATCTGGACCAACAGCCTTTCCATTCTTCATCCTCTTCATAGCGGTCCTTACTTCCTCCTTGCTAATCCATTCCACTGCATGATTAAAAATGTGTAGGATGTTTAAATTACTGCTGACATACTGAGGCAGACTGATGCAAAATGTGTTAAAGAGAATACATCAGGATAAGTGTACTACTCCTGGGATTCAGATAAGGCTTCTGCATTAAACTAAGCCTGTCTCTGAAGGTTTCTGCATCATAGTGAGTCTTTCTGATTCTTAAACCACTGTGGTTTTCATGTTATGGAGACATTAGTGCAGAGACTGTTCTCATGTATGAAGCGGCATAATACAACGATTAGAGGAAGTGGTTAATGTTTGCAAGCTATGCACTTGCCCCAGAAGTGCTCAAACAGCCCAGTTTACTCAGCTGAATGATTCAGAGAATTGTGTGTCTGAATAAAATGTATCTCTAGGTGAACAAGTGAACACAGACTTTTAAGGGCAGTTACCCTTTCACTATTATGAGCATGCCAGTAGGTACGTACAGATGCTGAGATTGTTTGTTTCTCTGTGTGTGTGTGTGTGTGTGTGTGTGTGTGTGTGTGTGTGTGTGTGTGTGTGTGTGTGTGTATTTATGTATTATACACACACACACATAAGGACCTCCATGAGTGTGTCATCTGTGTGTGTGCTGAGCACAGCGTGCAGGTAACTGTTTCACTGTGCGCATATGCATAGAGAGTGGCTTTGCTAGCGTAATGCATGGACTGCTAGAGAGATCACTAGTGCTGTCATAACGAAAGCAGAGGTTTGACTCAGAGCCATGGTAATAAGTCGCTAATGAGGGTTTTTCAGTATGGCTTTAATGTCTCTGAACTTAAGCAACTCACTTTGGTTAATTAGCTTGGGCAGAGGAAATTCTCGAAATCCCAAGTGGATAACTTTCTTCAAGCCAAAAAGAATTTACTTACTTTACTTTTCCCCAGTGTGCCCCAAGATGTCTAATGGCAAAGCACCCCAATTCCAAGTTTATAAGAATTGTTTACCTTGTACATGCATCTCTTGTGCTTTTTACTGTACATCCCAGAAAACCAATAATAAAACTTGTACTCAACAGATTAACATAATTGCACAGGTTTGAAAGGGGGGCTGTGATGCACATTATGAAAATTTAAGGAAGGGACACTATTCTAAACAAAAATGAAATAAACAAAATGCCTCAAATAATGGAAGGATCCTTTAAACACAAACCAAGAGTCTAGGAAAAGAGTGACGGCATAAAGGCATTTTCTTTTGACATGCTGCTTTACAGGAAATGGAAACTTTTATGTTGCATGATATACTGTCTGTGTGTAATGTTCCAGTTTATAGAAATGATGGTCATGCTGTGAAATGATTCTTATTTAACTGCAGTTTCAGTAAACACAAGAAAATAGGACTGTACTGTGTAACCATTTAAATTTATGGGCAACACTCTACATAGTTCTTCAGGAGTAATGCAAAGGCAATAAATCACCAAGTCACAGCTTGTGCACAGCTTAAGCATGGATTCTGACCTCGCTGAGCCCCATCTGCAAGTAATGATGCCGTCTAAGCCTTTGCACCAGCTTTTCTCATGTATGTTTAATTCTTTCAGTTTGCAAATGGGCTAATTAAATGACAGATTAAGAAATGGCAGAAAAAATATTAAACATTTCTGTTCTTATTACAATGAAAAAAAAAAAAGTACATCTATTTTTTCACAGTAAATTATGTGGTTTGTTGAAACTTTTGTTTGTGATTCTGATAACTTCTGAAACATGCAGCAGGGCTAGAAAATCATAGAAGGTAATACTTGGTGTTAAATAGTGTGCTTGTGTGCTCCTTGGCAGTAGAGTGTGTGTGTGTGTGTGTGTGGGGGTGTATTACACATTACTATCAAATATCTTCTTGTTCAGCTCCATTTCTTTTGCTTCACTAATGAGCTTTGGTAAATGATATCCTATGGTGCACGAACATCCCAGACTTGGGAAGATAAATACGCAGCATGTCATGGCATGTCATGGACGGGATGGACAATTAGGAACAAGGTCTGCACAGCGGGGCTTGGGACTGAACAGCAAAGTAAAGCCACACTAGAGAGCATAACAAAAGGAGTTCTCGGTTTGGATTAATGAAAATGTTAAGTTAAACATTGCAAACGACACATATATGTGACATGACGATACACAGATATTCACATAATTATTCTCATTATTCCCGTTGGTAAAAACAATGTCCCGTCACACTATCAAATTAACAACAATACCCTACGTACCTACGAAGTGGCAAGGGATCTGGGATCACAAGTAGTCTGCGACCTTAAGTCTGACCACCAGGTGTCTACCATAGTAAGGAAGGCTTTCTACGTAGCACACTTGATTAGTAAAAGCATCATCTCTAGAGAAAAGGAAGTTATAACCCCTCTATACTCTTCACTATTCAGGCCCATAATCGAGTACAATGCTCTTTTCGACATGCACCATACAAAGCACCTGCAGCAATTGGCAGACCTCAAGGGACTCCAGGACATGCCTGACACAGACCGAGTGAAGTCCCTGTCACTGTACTTAGTATCATATAGACGTCATAGTGGAGACTTATGCCTGCCCTACAGAGAAATCTCCAACCCAAACCTAATGCAGTTGCTGCACTTCTGTAAATCAAATGGGACTAGAGTCCCCATTCCAGGGACCTAAATATGGCCTGCGACTTGAACAGGATACTGGAATGACAAATTTGTCTCCCAGTGAGTGCCGCATCTTTGGAATAGGCTGTCAAGTCATGTGAAGCAGAGCTCCTCAGTGACACTGTTCAAAAGGAACCTGGATGAGAAGATGGAGTACTGCAAATTCTTAATGGGGATAGCACCCACAACCCTCCTGGACATGGGCAGTCATTACTAAATACAATCCTAGGTATTGTAAAGAGTATCTATGGTATTACACTAGGAAGAAAGGGCTAGGCTGGAAACTTCCAGGTCAATTGCCTAGTAACCTCCTATGATCCTATAAACAATACATGCAAAGAATTCCCAGATCCTGAACACTGGCAAAAAAAAATGGTTTATCTTGTTAATAATAGTGGTTTACCTGTGCTACTGCCCTCTGCTAAGGAAGATGTGAAGCCAAGAGCCAAAATAGTTAATTTAGCTAGATAGCTGTGTAATATTTGCTGGCTGCAGCTAGTCACACGTATTCAAAACATGCTAAATTTCCAGGTTCAAGTAAGCTTTTGCAAATTATCACATCTAGGCTACATTTGTATGAAACAAATCAAAACCATTCAGGCGAGTTTTTGTTTTCCTTTGTAACTAACCTGTTAACAGGATTCTCCACTACATTAGTTTCACACATAAGAGAAAAGATGTTCAGCATGGGAGGAGCCATGTTCAGCATGGGAGGAGCCATGTTCAACACAGGAGGAGCCATGTTCAGCATGGGAGGAGCCATGCTCATAAAATTAACTGCTCTAGGTTAAAACAAAATGCTGCTCAAAGCAGGAACCTTAAAAGCATGTGTGGGAATAAGTGCCTCGCAGGCCGACATCACAACATGTCTGCACAGACAAGTGATGGGGAAAAAATCATGCAGCTGAGAAAAATGAAGGACTCTAACTTGCTGCGGGCCATAACAGGACAGGAATTCTAAGGCTGTCAAATGATACTAAGCACAATACCTCTGGTCTACCGTCACCATAGTAATGACCTTAGTGGTGGGAATTACTACCTGTACAAAGACACAAACCCAGAACGGTAAATACGGGGAGCAAGGACAGGGTGTCTGGCATTTAAAATCAAGCATGCCTCTAAATAATGAATGATTTCAGAAATCACTCATAAAAAGGTACATAGTGGTGCAACACATAGTGTTGTTTGCCTCACAGCAAGAAGCTCTCAGGTTTCATTCTCGGTCCTTCGATTCTCAATCGGCGTGTCTTGTGCAGAGTCTTACATGTTCTCCTTGAGTTCATATGAGTTTCCTTACACATTCCAAAGGCGTGCAGTACGTGGTCTGGAAACTCTACATTGGCAATAGGTATGTGTGTGCATGTGAGCATGTGTGTGCATGTGAACATGTGGGGCATGTGTGTGGGTGAGGACATGTGGGGTATGAGTGCGCAGGTGTGTGCGCATGCGTGCGGGGTATGTGTGCATGCTCGGGGTATGTGCGCGCGTGTGCGTGGTATGTGTGCGCACGTGTGCGGGGTATGTGTGCACGCGAGGGGTATGTGTACGCGTGAGGGGTATGTGTGCGTGCGTGTGGGCTGTGTGTGTGAGCATATGGGGCATGTGTGTGGTGACAGTGTATGGTATGCATGAGCAGCTGCAGCAGGGCTAGCTTGCTGGCAGTGTGAACCCTGGCTCAAGATTGTCACCGTTGAAGTAACACCCTGACCCCATGTGTAAAAATGGGAGAAGGGGGTGTGGATGGATGGCTGGAGTAGCTAACCCAATGGTCTTTGTCTCATAGGTGGTACCCTCCAACCTTTATTTAACGGACAGATGAAGACATGATGTAAATCTTTTCTTCTATAGCTTATTATTTCATTATATGCAAGACACATTACATCTCCCTTGCTTTTAACCTTTTGGCATTCTTCCAGTGCCGATACCAGATGAAAATTGCTAAGTAAATACATACGGGAGCTCTCATTATATCAGCTGATTTTTACTGGACCTCTTGCAGTAGGTGTTCAACCTGGGTAATTACTTCTGGGATCTGTTACATGATTCTTCTGAAAACCTTAAAACTCCACATTGTTTCAGGTATGTCTAATTTGAATAATGCACTACAGGTCTACATAGGGGTTAGGAATCTGTAAACCTCACTGTTCATTAGTTCAAGACACTCTATTCATATGACTTCCACCTGCAGCAAACAATACTAACTATTATGATCCAAGGTAACACAAAGTGTTGCCTTGAGTTTCTGATGCAGCTTCAAGAGGTAACTGAAAAGTCCACATATACAGGGGATAGAGGCAAAATTAAAATTTTCCTTCACAGCGGAAAACCTTCTCCAAAACCAAAGGACATGGCCAGCTCTCACCACTAGTGTTTGCTATCTACAAAAGCTGGTGGATTGCCAAATGCCAATCAATATTCTTGTTCATCCAAGAGCAGAAGGTGATATTCAGAGCAAAATGCCCTGTAGTACTTCCAAACTCCTGGGAGAGAAGAAAAAGCCACAATACTGGCTGATGTTGTACAGAGATAACCATGTGATAGAAGCATGGATGCTGCCACCTCTGATGGAATGCACTTCACAGCACTGAATACCTGAACAAAAGGTAGCAATTCCAAAGTCAATGAGTTAATATACAAAAATTACTTCTTTATTATAAATTTATACACGTTATCAAACACAACATAGTTTTTCAATTATAAAACATGCAGTGAAACAGTTTACCACCTGCACAACATTATTAAATGACAGAATTGCTGTAGCAATTAAAAAAAAAAAGTATAAAGGAAAAGTTAAACTATTCGAGTCATATTCCATTAGCCACTGTGAGCATTAACTTTAATAATTTGATCAATGCATTACTACCCAATGGTAATTTTATAGACTGTCCAACACTTAAAACTTAAAAGAAGCCTTATGTCTCATTTCACTGGCGTTCATAGGTTCACAGGTTGGTACTAGGCTATCAGCCCTAGGGCCTATACAAGCCTAGCCATAACAATTCCCTGGCTATTTCTTCCCACATTATTTACTTTCCTGGACCCCTGTCTAGCAGGGCGACTGACGTGATCCCTGGGGTGAATTTCCTTTCTCCCATCCAATCGTCAAGGTTCCTCTTGAAGAGGTCCAAAGAGGCACTCTGCTTGACATGTATGGGCAATCTATTCCAGAGTCTGGGGAGTCTCTGGGTCAGGAACCTATCCCTCCAGCATGTTTTGTTTATTGCGATGACAAGGTTTAGATCCCTGGAGCGTGTAGCTCTGAGGGATTGGGTTTCTTTAAGTGTAGCATGTCCAACAGCTCTGGGTTTGATGTGGCCTTGTATGTTAAGCAGAGATCGCCTCTGAGTAGACGATATGTGACAGAGTATAGCTGGAGTTTTTAAGGCGGTCAGCGTAGGGCATCTGCTTTAGGCCTGTGATTCTTTTAGTGAGGTATTTCTGAGGCCTTTCCAGTTGTTGCAGATGTCTTGAGAGGTACATACCAAATGGGGCGTTGTATTCTATAATGAGTCTAATGAGGGATGAGTACAGTGGGACAATGACCTCCTTTTTTCTGGATGAAAAGCCCTTCGTGATGAGGTGTGCCACATAGAAGGATTTCCTGACTGTTGTGGCGATGTGGTTATCGAAGGTGAGACCACTGTCCACCTGTGTCCCTAAGTCTCTTATCACACTTTCTGTGTTTAGTGTACTGCCACCTATATGGTAATTCATGGATACATGTTTTTTCCCAAACGGGATAACAATACATTTCTTGGCATTGAGCTTGAGCCCATGGCTCTGGCACCAAGCATCTGTTTCTGTAAGGCCCTTTTGTAGAGTATCCACATCATTTGGGGATTCAATAATGGCTCCAAGTTTGCAGTCATCTGCAAACTTTGTTAGCCAGAGTCCCTTAGTGTTGACCTGTACTTTAGAGAAGTAGATGCCAAACAAGAGCGGCCCCAGGACTGAACCCTGAGGTACTCCACTTGTCACTTGTCTGGAGCTGGATTTGGAGTCGGCTACTTTTACAGTGTGGGTTCTATCAGTAAGCCATTTAGCAACCCATTGGGTTACATAGGGATTAATGCCCAACTTAGTAAGTTTATCTATGATTCCAGAGTGGGGGATGGTATCAAAGGCCTTGGCAAGGTCTAGATAGGCTGTGTGGACCACCTTACCCTTGTCCATGGCTCTGGAGAGTGATTCAAAGAAGTCAATCAGGTTCAGGAGACAAGATCGGCCCTTCACAAACCCAAACTGGGTGGGGTCCAGTGTTTGAAGGTTGCCAATGTCTTTGTTTATAAGTTCCATGATAATACGCTCCATGGCCTTGCAGATAAGGCTTGTCAGACTGATGGGACAGTAGTTTCCGGGATCCAAGGTGGATCCCCTTGTGGATTGGGATAACTGTAGCTCTGCGCCACTCAGTGGGCACGAAACCTGAGGTGAGGCTATGATTAAACATGACACTTAGGTGAGGTGCCAGTTCATATTGTAGTTCATGTAGTACACAGCCCGGGATGTCATCTGGTCCCATGGATGCTGTATTCTTGGCTTTAGAGAGTGCGTTTTGTACCTGTGTGGCCGTTATTACTGGAATTTGGCAATCTTCCGGTATTGAGATGGGCCATTTAGGGGTGAGAGGGGGTGAAGTTGGCACTGAATCGATCTGCCAGGATACTGGCAATATCCTTCGGATCAGTATATTTACTGCCATTCTGTTTTAGCTCAGAGCAGATCTGAGCATTGCCATTTAGATTCTTGACATAGTTATAGAATGCTTTGTGGTTGTCTTTGGAATCTTTGGCAATTTTATTTTCGTAACTAGCTTTGGAGGATTTTATGAGGCATCTCAGTTTCTTACTGAGGCTAGTAAGGGAGTTTTTTGCATCCTGGGATTTTCCTCTTTTCTGCAAAAGTTTCTTCCTTTTGTTGTAAAGTTTGTTTATGGCAGGGGACCACCAGATTGGCTTCCTTTTTGGATGAGAGCATTTTGGTTCTATTTGGGATGGCACGATTCATGCATGAGTGGATGTGCTCGACAGTGCCTTAGTGTAGGATTCAGCAGTTGAACTTTCAGTTCCGTCTGCATGGGTGTCATGAAGTTTGTCACTTCTGACTTGAGTAGCATGAAGTTGGCTTTGGAGAAGTTTTTATGGTGGTTTCTTTACTGGGGGGTGGGAGTGGGATGTGGATGTTAAGGGTGATTAGCTTATGGTCAGACCTGACTAACGAGGGGGTGACCATAGGTATGGAGCATTGATTTCCCATGTTGGTAATGACCAGGTCTACGATATTGGAGCCCCTGGTGGGACTATGGATTAGTTGATCCAGGGCGTTGGAATTTATGAATTCCAAGAACCGCTGCAAAGGTGTTGGGACATGAGTAGTTTTCCCAGTTAATGGCAGGATAGTTAAAATCACCCAGTATTAGGGTGTTTGGTTATATCTTAATATTTTCCAGTATGTTTAGAAAGGTGCAGTGAGAATCTTGGGGTATGGTGGGGGATCTGTAGCAAGCTACAATTTGGATTGCAGTCTTACCTAGTGTTCGTTGCACTTGGAGAATTTCAGACACATTGTGTTGGCCAACTAGCCCGGTGGTGTGAATATCCTTGGTGAATATTGACACTCCTCCACCTTTAGTGTTTCGGTCCTGGTTTGGTGGCCGAAATGTGTGGTAAGAGTTGTAGCCTGGTACTGCAGGGGTGCTCTCTGGAGCCTTGAACCAGGTCTCAGTTACTGCACAGATATCGATGTTCTCCATTTTTAGGAGTGCCTCGAGAGAGTGCATTTTGAGGTTTAGACTTCTAGCATTGAGTAGCATTACCTTCAGATTTTGCATGCTTGTACCTGTTACAGTGGTGGTTTTGTCCTTTGAAGTTTGCCTAAAAAAGGCACTATAGGAGTGGCAAGAGCCTTAGCCAGTAACCTGAATCCCAGGGGTGACAGGTGCAGACCATCTCTGGCAAAGCATCGTAGTCTGTCAATCATGTCATCCCAGGCAGACAGATACTGGATCCCCTTTGAATGACACCATAAGCTTAGCCAATTGTTGAAGTCAATCATTTTATCCTTATATTGTGGTATCATTCTGGGCGAAGGCAGGATGCTACTCAGGGCTAGGGTCATACCTGCCTGGGCCACATGATCCAAGAGCTCTTCCATGTCTCTTTTCATGTAGTCCAGGGAGGTACGTCTCAAGTCATTCACTCCAACATGGACAATGACAGAGTCATATTTGTACTTGTTGTGGAGTGACTTGAGTGCATGCGTTATGTGGCGGATCTTGGCACCCGACAGGCAGCCGACTGTAATTTTCTCCTTATTCAACCTGGTGAGAGGAACATCAGTGTGCCAGACTATAGAGTCACCTATGACTAAAGTGTTAGGAACATTGTCTTGCTTTAGGGGCTGTTGCTGGGTGGCACACTGGTGTTGTGAACTATGTGACACATTGGTTGTGATTGGTGTTTGTTTGCGTTTCAGCTTCAGAGGTCTTTGTTGCTTGGGCAGGTTACAGTTAAGGGCCTCTGCATATGTGGATTTAGTGTTGCTATATGTGGGTGTTGGTGGTGTGGGTTTAGAAGGGCTATGTGTTGCTTGAGGTGTAGTGTGGGTGTTATCCTTCTCCTCTTGACTGTTTAGCACAATCTTGGGTGGAGAGAGCTTTGCTTCCATTTTAGCTATGTAAGTGCATCTCTCACAGGTTGTAGTGTTGGGTGGTAGGAGGAGAGGGTTGTCTGTGTACATGAGGCAATTGCTGCATTGCCCCAGTATGCCCAGATTCACCAGGTGGACAGCAGAAATCACCGGAAGCTGACCCTTGGACATGCCTGGTTTGGGGCTTTTTTTTTTCTTTGTAAAGTATAGGAGCTGTTTTCTTAGCAAGGTACTTTGCAATTATAGGCTGTTTAGTGCCTACTATTAATTTCTCCTTGTTAACAAGGAGAGTTCAGTGTTTGTATGCGTTTAAGGCTTCCTAGTGCTTTCCAGCAGGTATTAGAGAAAGTGCTAGTCACAGGGATGCTTAAAGGTAAGATTGAAAAGAATGCACTCTGCAGTGTGCACTACAGAAGTTAGATGTGAAAGTAGGTAACTTGAGTTTTACCTGTTTAAAAAGTTAAGGTTTAGTGGAGAGTTACTATTTTTAAAACAGCAAGATGGATTGAAAGGGGTGGTCACTTTTGTATTTTGGTACTATGAAATACTGTAGGATGGCCAATAAATTTAAATAATTAAAGGGGTGGGATTTCAAAAATTATGATTTTGTGATTACTCACATAAGCCAGTGAAAGTAGAGAGAAATTAGATATATGGTCAGATTAACATAAGAGGCGGGCAACTAGAAAGACAGTGGTATTTAACAAAACAATTTAAATGGGTGAGAGGGCGGGAAAAAATTCTGCCTGATTCAGAACAGAGAGAGCTGTGGTAAGTTTTAATATGCTGTTAAAACAAAATGCAAGCAAAACACAAGGTAAAGAAAACAAACTACAGTATTCAAAATATAGAAAGGCAATACAGTAATACAAAAAATAAAAGCAAACTAACCTTTCCTTCACAGCAAAGTGTAGCAGAGTCTGGATGAGCCTTTCTGGTAAAGCGTGCCTGATTAAGGTGTTATTTCTGTTTCTTAGTTCATCTATAAGTTCACAAATTCAGGCATGTAGTGTCTGTCTGGTCCTGCCAAAATAAGATGAATTGCATACTGCCCTGGCTACATGGGTCAGAGGGATCATTTGACATGGTGGGTAACTGTGGGCCCTGGTAGTGAAGGACAAGGTTGGGCAGCCAACACCATTGTGATCATCCTCAGTGAAGGAAGCCAATAGGGCCACTCTCAGTGCAACACATTTTCTAACTGTAAACTATATATTAAACAAGTTGTCCAAATAGTTAACGAAGATAATTCAATCTATCCAGCCAAATGATCCAACAGTAACTTCAGTAATCTAAAAGGGTCTATATTATATTATCATGCGCTTAGAAAAGCGAACGATAAATAATCAACCCCATGTAAGTGAAAGCTTGCAATGTCGAAACCTCAGAAAGTACAGTTGTGTACACTTACATAAATGTAGATGTTCGAGTGTATTTCACTGTTGCAGTCATTACATTTGGGGTAATCTGCTGGCAGGTTGCCCTCAGTCGGCCTGATTAACAAAGTCTTGGGCCCTGCGTTGGTTGCTGTCCCTTCTTCCATGACGTCAGGTCGTCAGGGGTATAAAACATGCAGCCAATGCCATTACATCAGTTTTTCTTACCCCAGATGTCAGGTGCCACCCTAATGGAGAGCAAAATAAAATTAAAAACACAAAAATATACCTCCAAACAAAAGCAAATACACCAAAAAGGCTTTTAAGCATAGTAAAGAAAGTAGAGGTATAGTCAGAGAAAAACAGGGGGCGTGAAGGAGGGTAACCAGGACTGCAACAGTGAATACAGTCGAGCATCTACATTTATGTTAAGTGTACACAACTGTACTATGTTCTTCGTGTTTCACTGTTGCAGTCATTACATTTGGGTAGATTCCCAAAGCTATGGTTGGAAGGATGGATTTATGCAGCATTAGGACCAGCTATAAGGCCCTGCAAGACAGCAGTGGCAAAGCCAGCTCTGGATTTAGAGAAAATTGGAAAACGATAATGCTTGGTGAAATTATGAACTGAACTCCAGGTAGCAGCTTCTAGAATATCCCTGGTAGGAACACCTCTGAGAAAGGCTGCAGAAGTAGATCTGATCCCCTGGGGGATAGGTTTTCCATGGTGCTTATAGTAGAAATGAATGCAATGGGTTATCCATTTAGAAATGGTTTGTTTTGAAATAGCCTTTCCCTCTGCCCCTGAACCAAATGCTACCAGCAGTTGTTCAGATTTTCTTTGAGGTTTAGTCCTGTCCAAGTAGAATCTAAGTTGTCTGTGCACATCCAATGAATGCAGAATCTGTTCCCCTTTGTTCTGTGGATTGGGAAAGAAAGTTGGCAAATGAATGGACTGACCAAGAGCCACAGTGGATACCACTTTGGGGATGAAGGATGGATTGGTCCTGAGTGACACCCTGTCCGCATGAAAGATGATGAAAGGCTCCACCGCCTTAAGGGCCTGTAATTCAGAAATCCTTCTAGCTGAAGTGATTGTTAAAAGGAAAGCTGTTTTCCAAGAAAGAAATTTTAAGTCTGCAGTAGCAGCTGGCTCGAAAGGAGGTATAGTGACTTTCTCCAATACAAAGTTAAGGTCCGAGGCAGGGGTTGGAGCTCTCCTGGGTGGTCTCAAATTTTTGACCCCTCTGAGGTGCTGCTTGAGCAGAGGATGAGAGAAGAGGGGAGGTTCTGTGTTATAATGAGCTGAAATGGCTGCGGCGTGGATTTTAATGGAGGAAAAAGGCAGGCCCTTGTGAAGCATCTCAGTTAAGTATTGTAAAATCTGAGGTAAATTGGGCGCTGCTGTGCTCATCCCTTGAGATCAGTTCCAAGCACAGAATCTTTTCCATTTGTCAGCATAAGATTTTCTACTACTAGGTCTTCTCGCCTCCAAGATGACACCCATCACAGGTTTGCTGAGGGATGCTAAGGGCGAATCTAAGTGATTAGCCAAGCTGCAAGGTTCAATGTTGGGAGCTGAGGGTGCAGAATTTGGTTCACCTGTTGAGACAGTAAGGAAGGTGTCTGAAACAGGTGCCATAGAGAAATTTGTGACACACTGCGCAGGAGTGGGTACCAGTGTTGGCGTGGCCAGTCTGGAGCAATCAAAATCATTTTTGGTTTGTCCTGTTTGACTTTTAGCAGAACTTTGGAGAGCAGAGGAAGAGGGGGAAAGGCATAGACTGATAGGTTTTTCCAGCTGAATGACAGAGCATCCACTTTCCAGGCTTTTTTGTGAGGAGTCCTTGTGAAAATTTTGTGATAGGTTTTTCCAGCTGAATGACAGAGCATCCACTTTCCAGGCTTTTTTGTGAGGAGTCCTTGTGAAAAATTTGTCCAACTGGTAGTTGTGGGGGGAGGCAAATAGATTTATGTCTGGGCTCCCCCATTTAGTTGTCAACATGTTGAAAATCTGTGGTTCCAGTTTCCACTCATGTGGGTCCATGAGATTTCTGCTTAGTCCGTCTGCCGGTGTATTCAGTTTTCCTGGCAGGAATTGAGCTTGTAGTTGCACTTGGTAGCTCAAGGCCATGTTCCACAATGCCAATGGCTAGTCTGCAGAGGGGGTAGGAATGTGTACCCCCCCCCCTGCTTGTTTATGTACCACATGACCATGTTGTTGTCTGTCTTTACCATTAGTTGTCCTGGATGAATATAGTCCTTGAAGGCTGTCAAGTGCATTCTGTGCAGCTAACATTTTTTTTGATTGATATGTAGGTGTATTTGATTTGGGTTCCATTTGCCCTGAATGCACTTCCCTGCCAGGTGAGCCCCCCATGCATAGTCTGATGCATCTGTAGTTAGGGTTTGGGTGGCAGGGGGTAGTGTGAATGTCAGGCCCTGGTTTTGGTGGCAGGCCTCTGCCCACCATAGGAACTTGAGGCGTAGGCAAGGTATGATAGGAATCATTGTTTCCAGGCTATGACAATGTTGACTCCATAGACTTAAGTACCACTGAAGTTTCCTCATATGCAGTCTTGCATATGGAATTAGAAGAATGCAGGAGGCCATGAACCCCAAGGCTTGCAGTATTTGTCTTGCAGATAGCAGGGCTTTTGTGGCCACTTGTTTGAAGTAAGTTACCAAATGAATTTGCTTTTCTGGCATGAGGAAAGCCATCTGGGCAGTTGTATTCAAGCTTGCACCCAGGAATGCAATCTGTTGAGAGGGTAACAGTTGTGATTTCTTTTCATTTATGGTATACCCTAGACAAGTTAGAACCCATTTTACAAACGCCAGATGATTTATAAGTATGGCCTGGTTTTCTGCCTGAATTAGACAATCGTCCAGGTATGGATATATTTGAATATCTCTTTGTCTTCAAAATGTAATTACTGGTTCCAGACACTTTGTGAATACCCTGGGCGCAGTAGCTAAGCCAAAGGGCAGTGCAGAGAACTGATAATGCATGCAGCCTGCTTTGAAGCATAGGTATCTTCTGCAAGATTCCCTGATTGGGATATGCAGGTAAGCTTCTTTCAAATCTAGTGTTGCCAACCAGGCATCCTTGCCTAGCATAGAAAGTAAGTGGTGAAGCGTCAGCATCTTGAATTTTGGAATACCCAGAAAGATGTTTAGAGTAGACAGGTCCAGAATTGGACACCAAGATTTGTCTTTTCTGGGTACCAGGAAAAGTCTGGAATAGAAACCTTGTCCCTTTTCCTCTTCTGGTACTAGTTGAATAGCTCCCATGTTTAAGAGGGAAAGTACTTGTTTCTGAGCCTCTGCCCACTGATTTGGGGGCAGGTCTGGCAACCCGTTTGGTGTTGGCAATGTGTACAAATAAAATCTGTATCCCTGGGACACTATATTTAAAACCCATTTGTCCTGGGTTACGAGTTCCCAGTTTTTTGCATGAAGAGCAATCTTTCCCCCCAAAGGGGCGACTGAAAGTTAAGTGCTTGGCAATTTTAAAGGAAAGTCATTGAGACTGTTTACCATAGGGGGTGTCTTGTTATTTCCAGATTTGGAAGTGGATGCCCCCCCATTGCTTAGGTCTGAGAGTCCCTTGGGACTAAAACCTGGTGCTTTTGGTGTGTCTGGGTTTGGTTTGAGTGGATCTGGAAGGAGCTGGAAAGGACCAATTCTTAGTAGGCCAGTGCCTACTAAATTTTGGAGGTTGCACTTGTAAGAAATCTTTTACGGTTTGCATAGATTTAGCTTTATCTTCCACCTTTTTTAGAACTTCTTCAGCCTTATTGCCAAACAGGCGGTCCTGATTTAAAGGAGCATCCAACAATTTTGCTTTAACATGACCAGGTAGAGATTGCTCCTTAAGCCAAGCATGCCTTCTAAGCACAGATCCAGTAACTGCAGCCCTGCAAGAGGCCTCCAAAGAATCAAAACCACATTGCAAAGTATCTTTTCCAACTTGTTCAGCAGAATGCAATAAAAATCCTGTAAATCTTTATTTTACACACAGTCAGAATTCAACATAATTTTCTGTTTAAGCACTCCCATAATATGCTGTTGATATTTTAGCATATGAAATTGGCAGTTTAAAGCCCTGATTGCCAAGGTTGCAGAAGTATAAACCTTTTTACCCCATCTATCCAGCACCCTGGAGTCTTTATCAGAAGGGGTAGGATTTTTAGCAATAGAAGCCTTAATGCCCTTGGGCCCCTGAGAAATGGTTTCTGGATCCGCAACAGGATTTTTGAAAAGGAACTTGTGGGACTCAGGAACCCTGTAGTATCTGTCGGGTTTACTAGGAGCTGGAGGCAGGGAATCAGGAGCCAAACTGGATTCTGAAATACATAATCAACAATGTTTACTACAGGAGGTATAGCCAAAGTCCTGGGCTGTGGTAGAAGGAAATCCCCAAGCCTCTTTTTAGATTCACAAAATTCCTGACTTTCCCAGTGGAAATGCTCCCTTAAGGTATGTAAAGTTTCCCCAAAAGAAAAATCCGCGGGGGGGGGGGGGGGCAGAGGGAATGGAATCCTCTGCATCAGAATCCTCATAAGTAGGCGTGGACAAATCCAGGTCATAGGAAGAATTAGAAGAAAGAGACCTCATCAGAAGATTCATAGTCAAGGTCAGTCCTAGGCCTCTTAGAAGGGGGGGGGGGGTTTGACTACCCCTGATTAGAGTAATAAGATCTTCAGCCATTTTGATCATTTTTTTAGGCACAGGGGCCTGAACATGTGGCCTGGGTGTCGTTTTTTTTAGACATGGATTGAGATTTAGGCCTTAGAATAGAAGGTGGAGTCGGTTTAATATGCAAGTCTGTAGGCCTGAAAACACCCTCAGAAGCCGGTACCTGCATAGTGGCTCCGACCCATCCAAGTTAGAGACATCTGCAGGTTCCATAGGTGAAGCATCTCACGGCATACTGGACTCCGAATGGGTCTCAGTAGAGGCCTGCGAGTCAGAAGTAGCGGGTATCAGGGGCTGCAAAAGAGCCTCACTGAGTACCAGCGAACTGGCAACTGGCTTAGGAGAAGCGTCATCAGTTTTGGACCTCAACGGCCTGTCTTTTTTCTTTGCGTTTTTTCAGAATTCCAGTAATCGGATGGCTAACCAATGTCATTTTTGGATAATTAAACTGAGAACCGAAATATTTAGAGGCAAAAATGTACCGACGATGGATAGTGCGCTGCTTAAATAAAGCACAAAACCGACAGCAAGGTACGTTGTGGTCAGGGCCTAGGCAAGGAATACAGTACAAATGAAAATCTTTATGAGGTATTTGCTTCCCACAAGTAATGCAATTATTAACATTTACTGACATCGGTAAGGAGCAAGAAAAAGTTTCCCCAACGAGGTACTTAGCTTTAAGTTGAAGACTTCGGTTCTGAAACTCGAAAACGAAAATTTCAGGAGACGGCCGACCGTCACTTGCGAACTGCTTCTGGCATAGCAAGAAAGACTGATGTAATGGCATCGGCTGCATGTTTTATACCCCCGACAACCTGACGTCATGGAAGAAGGGACAGCAACCGACGCAGGACCCAAGACTTTGTTAATCAGGCCGACTGAGGGCAACCTGCCAGCAGATTACCCAAATGTAATGACTGCAACAGTGAAACACGAAGAACATCAGCGACTTTTTTCCCAAGGGAAAAAAAAATCGCTGTTCCATAATAATAATAATAAAAAAAAAAATACTTTAAAACATTACATAATATGGGGGGCTGTACCCCCCACACCCCCCTACTTAAATATACCAACTCTGAGATTGCACTACAGTGCCGAAAACATCAAGGTAACGAAGCGGTCAAACAAATTCTTTCCCAGGGAAAGAATTCGCTGAAAAAACGCTTCATTATTTTTCCTTTTCGCTTCTTTCAGTTCAGTCAAGATGCATTCAACAAACTGCATCTGCGATCTGGTAATAGGAACCCATCTAAAACAGCTAGAGAAGGCAGTAGCAACTTGCGTAGTTCCCGGCTTCCTGTTGTACGATAAAGATGATCTCAAACCATCAAACCAAAGTTTAAACAATGACCATCATATTACATAAACCAGACTGAAAAACAAATCCATTAATGCCTTAAAAATATCCCCATTTGTATGGAGAGTTTGCAAAAATCTAAATGCTGCTGAACAAAACACTCCAAATATAGTGAGATTTAATAATATAACCTGAAGTCCAAAGTAAAATTGAGAAACACAACAGCATCAACCAGAAGAACAAATTATAGTGAAGTATAGTGCTACATCATTTTTTTCCAAACACTTGTGACAGTGACTTTTGGACACTGTAACTTGTGACACATATGAATTTACATTCATATAAAAGTAATCAAACTATATTAACAAACATTATATGTACATATATTGCTATATTTCATATACCCAAGCAACATTACATAAATTATTCAATTCCTGTTTAGACAAGAAACATCTTTATTAAACCATCACTTACTACATAGGCAATCACACATTTATATAAACGAAAACAAACCACACTGACACAATCCCAGATCATATTACTTTTATTGCATTTTGCAGTCTAACAGCATTTAGGGAAGGTAGACAACAGAATCTCAAATATGTGCATATGTTCTAGAACAGGTAAAACATGACTATTTTTGTATAGCAAAATGGCAAAGCATTTCTCAAAATAATATGCCAAGACCATCGGCCACAAAATGCTCTAAGCTAGTGATTCCAAGCTTAAAGGGACATAATTAGCTTTACTGTCGTGTAATGTGCTTAATGTATGCAAGTCTAAACTGGGAAAAGGGTCATAAGTTCAGTGAAAAAAGGTTATCTTCAAGAGAAAAACAAAAAAGGAATATTACTTCTGATACAGTAGCATTCTAGGATATTACTGCATGATGAACTCTGAGCAAAGGATCCCCATCTGACACAATATAAACAGAGTATAAAGTAAATATCATACTGCAGCTGTGAACATCCCCGAAATGATGGATCTTGTGCTCAGGCATAAACATTTCAGTCTCCAAATTAAATTCGTTAAGATGTTAAACAATATGATGTTCTGATACAAAATCAGGAACTTCTAAACAGTGCTATGATGAGTCTCAAACCACCACTTTAACAATATTCAAGCTATGGTACATTGGCTAAGGAATACTGCAAATGAAAACAAAAAGTTGCTCATTGATGCACAAACTACCCCTAGACAAGTAATATCTGTGTTCAAGGAACTGTCTTCACAAACTACCCCTAAACAAGTAATATCTGTGTTCAAGGAACTGTCTTCTCCTTCCCCACACAACTTGCATCTCCACCCCTCAAAAGATGGCTACCTTTGACATACTTCCCGTGTGTAAGACTGTGATGAAAGAGAAACAATAAATGGGTGCAGTAATGTATTTTGACAAAGGTGTTCCCATTCCTCTCCAAGCCAAGACAATGATCTCTTCAGTATGATCAACACACCATCTGCTTGTATCCATAAATTGCCACCCCAAACAGCCAGTTTTGACAAACACCACAGATGTGAGTTTATAAAAAGCAGTGATATAATGGCAACGGTGATGTACTACCACTTGCTCCTACAAATGTATCCCCCCAACCTGATCACTGTAAAAACACAAAATAAACTGGAGTTTGTTGTTGGCAGTGTACACTGTCACCACTGCCCACTGATATATCGTATAATAGCACAGAATTTAATGAAGATTGTAGCATCTGCTCATCCGCATATCAGGGTACAGCCAGGTGACAAGTCCCATATTAGCATAACCGCTCTCTTCAGGATTACATGTCCCATGGATTGTAATGGGGAGCTGCAAGGCAATTACTTGGCTGTTACAAGTACTGTATTATCCAAGTAAAGGCATCACTGCTGTCCCAGACCAAAGGATTTATTTTTTAATTGCAAAAATCATTTCATGTCAGTTTTAAAATAAAAAAGGGTTAAAATGAAATAACTTGGCACCCACAGTAGTAAGACAGCAATGTCAGTATCTGCAGTTAAGGCATTAGACTAACAAATTCTTAACCAATAGGACAGTTTACTCATTTTAAATTTATTACCTCCTTTCCCCTTACCCCTTTGATATTTATATAAACGCACTCTAACATTGTACAGAAGGTGAAACATTCAGTAGCTTGTCATGCCAATGGTTCCCCGAACTAACAATCTGCAAAGTCTCTACCACAGCAATCCAGTTATGGCATATAAAGTTGCATGGAGTCTGGGACACCTGAACACCAGCAACAGACAATGAACCAATAAGTGGGATTTGACCAAATAGAATTTGCTGATTGGTCTTGTGTTAAGGCTTCCTCGTTTCCTTAAAAGGCATTCTTCATGAAGCACAATACTTGTAATATATAATTTGGTTTGCTAATGAATGTAATTTAGCAGTTACTGCTTTATTCAGTGCGTTTGCACTGCTCTATACAATTTAATTTCAGTCACTTATAGCTTTGTAGCTATAAAGTTTCACTCCCTGATGTATTGCTATTTTTTGAACCTTTGCTAATATTGTTTGACCTCTGCTGATATGCACACCATTATCTGATCATGTTTGCATTCAGGATGCTGTTACTCTCAGTACTGTGACTCGGCATGTTAGAAATTTTAGTACTAATATTTGGAGTTCTCTTTTTGTTGCATTTCTGCAATACGTAATGCCACTTGAGATGGGCCCATACTTGATCTACCTACCTGCCTGGTCAGCAATATAATAAATATAAAATACCTACCTTTTTACAAATGTTTATCCAAGTGCATTTTTATTACGTTGGCCAACATCTGCATCATCACAATAAAGCACCACAAAACAGAGATGAAGGATTAAGTTTAGGTTACAGTCCACTGCTCATTTCACAGTAGCTTTAGTCACTACTACTCACAATCAAAATGGCAGTTGCTTTAGTGCTGTTACTCACTTCATGAGAGTGAGGCCTAACATCTTAACTAGTATCCTGTTTTCCCCCTCAAAACTCAACCTCTCAGGAAAACAGAAAGCATTTTTTTTCATTGCCTATCAGTGGTGGTTTCTTCTCTGATATGCAATGATGTAACTGTGGCAATAATAAAGTAAGAGAGATGAATGGGGTACAAGAGACATATGTTCGTTCTTTTCGGCTTTTCCCGGTTAGGGGTCGCCACAGCGGAACTCCGGTCCTGCTAATGATTGGCAGTCGATTTTTACAATGCCGAGGTGCCAGCCCAATGCCCAACCTTCAATGAAAGCATGCCCATTCACCCATGTCTTTCGAACGCCACTCAACCACGGGGAAGACATGCAGACTCCACACAGAAGGCGCTCCAGCCAAGAATCGAATGGGAGAACCTCTTACTGTGAGGCAGTAGCATTGTCGCCTCACAGTAAGAGGTTCTCCAGATACCTCAGCAAAATAATTTTTTTTAATTTTTGCATTGTCGTTTGATCCTAACTTGACAGGCATGTGTTGATGTTAACAGCTTTTTTGTGTTTAAGTTGTCAGTTGAAACATACTGTTGCTCAATAATTTGTGATCCAGGATAAATACTTTGAGAACTACCAGTAGATGTGTTAAGCTTATATGGGGCAGGGATATATAATGGAACATTGTCACACCCTTAGATGACAGGGAAAGAGTCACATATAAACCTCATCCAACATACTGTCACGCAGGCGGAACAAAATAAACTATACAATGCATTATGCTTGACAAGCCACGCTGCTTCGCAAGGGACGGCTTGCACCTGTCACCCCTGGGCTTCCGGATATTGGCAAAGGCTCCTGCCACCCCCATAGTGCCTTTTTTAGGCAAGGCTCAAATGATAAACCTACCGCCCTAGAAAACAAAAATGGAGAAAAACTAAGGGTAATACTGCTCAATGCCAGAAGTCTAAACCTCAAGATGCACGCCCTCGAAGCCCTCCTCAGTATGGAGAACATCGATGTTTGTGCTGTGACTGAAACCTGGTTCAAGGCTCCTGAGAGCACCCCAGCACTATCAGGTTATACCTCATATCATGCTCCGCCCCAAAATCCGGACCGAACCACAAAAGGAGGGGGAGTATCCATATTCATAAAGGATACCCACACCTCCAGGTTAGTGGCAACGCACGAAGCATCGGAGACCATCCAGGTGCAATTAACCATAGGTAAAACTGCCCTACAGTTTGTAACATGCTACAGACCACCTTCTCAAACTCAGGAAACCCACACAGCCTTCCTGAAGACACTGGAGAGTATAAATGTCTCTCCAAACACCATCATATTGGGTGACTTCAACTACCCAAACATAGACTGGGAACATTACTCAAGCCCCAACACCCTAGCCCAAAGGTTCCTTGAGTTCATAAACTCAAATGCTATGGAACAACTAGTCACCATTCCCACAAGAGGAGAAAATATACTAGACCTGATCATCACAAACATGGGGACAAAATGCTCCACACCAGAAGTATATCCCTCATTGGTGAGATCAGACCATAAATTAATCTCACTGGAGATCCACATCCCGCCCCACCCCCAGCAAAAGACCACAGTGAAGAACTTCTCAAAAGCAAACTTCACACTTCTTAAGACTGGAGTGGTATCCTTCAAGGCCCCGAGCCAGTGGAAACCACAACCCACGCTGCTGAAACCCTTACAAATGCCTTCTACGAGCACCTCCAGGAATGTATGGATCAAGCAATCCCTAATAAAATCAAGACCCTTTCCACCAAAGGCAGGCACCCGGTCTGGTGGACTCCAGCCATAAACAAACTCTACAACAAGAGGAGAAAGCTACTACATGACAGAGCAAAATCCTTAAATGGGAAGGCATCTCTGATCAATACTAGCAAAAAACTACGATCACTCATAAAATCATCCAAGGCCAACTTTGAGAGAAAAATCGCTAATGACACAAAAGACAATCATAAAGCCTTCTTCAGCTATGTTAGAAACCTGGGTAGAAACTCCCAGATATGCTCAGAATTAGTCCAAAATGATAAAAAAAATCACTGAACCCACTGACATTGCCAACATACTGGCAGACAGGGTGCAAATTTCTCCTCTCCCTCCCCCCCAAAAGGAGAAATATCTATCCCACCAGAGTCTACCCTCCCAAACATCTCAGATGCCCAGGTGAGAGCTGCTCTCTCTAAAGCAAAAAACACAGCATCAATTAGACCGGACGGTGTCCCCGGATGTGTGCTACACAAACTCAATGAGGAACTAAACCCACACATAAGGCTGCTGTTTAATCTTAGCCTTACTACAGGATACGTACCCAAAGAATGGCGTACGGCAACTGTGGTCCCACTCCACAAAGGCGGTGCTTCTACGGACCCTGGAAATTACCGCCCCATAAGCTTGACGAGCCTTGTCTGCAAAGCTATGGAGAGGATCATAATAGAACTCATAAATAAAGACATTGGGGACCTACAGACACTGGATCCTACCCAATTTGGCTTTGTCAAGGGCAGATCCTGCCTCTTGAACTTGGTCGACTTTTTGAAACAGTCACTAAGGCCATTGATGAGGGTAAGGCAGTTCACACAGCCTACCTTGACCTAGCAAAAGCGCTCGACACAATACCCCACTCGGGCATCATAGAAAAGCTCACCAGCTTAGATGTAAACCCATATGTCACAAGATGGGTTGCAAACTGGCTCAAGGACAGAACACACAGGGTTAGAGTTGCTGGTGCCATGTCAGACTCTAAGCCGGTCACGAGCAGTGTCCCACAGTGGTCAGTCCTGGGCCCCCGTCTTGTTGTGTATTCATTTCTCTGAAGTGCGGGCACCCATAGGGGGATTGTGGTTGACAAAATTTGCAGATGACTGCAAACTGGGCACCATAATTGACACTCCATCAGACACAGACATCCTCCAGAAAGGTCTCATAGAAATGGATAACTGGTGCCAGAGCCATGGCCTTAAGCTAAATGCCAAAAATGTATAGTCATACCCTTTGGGAAAAACAAGGTAACTCCTAATTACCACATAGGTGGTAATCCATTAAACACGGAAGAAGTTATCAGGGACCTGGGGACCCAAGTTGACAGTAACCTCTCTTTTGACACTCACATTGCCAAAGTGGTTAGGAAGACCTTCTACATTGCCCACCTGATCATGAAGGGATTCACATCCAGATCAGGAGAGGTCATTGTACCCTGTACTCTTCACTTATCAGACCAATGATTGAGTACAACGCCCCATTCGGAATGTACCTTACCAGACACCTGCAGCAGTTGGAAAGACCCCAAAAGTTCCTCACCAAAAGGATAAAGGGGCTCAAACATATGTCATACGATGCCCGACTGAAGAAACTCCAGCTCTATTCAGTCGCATACCGTCTGCTCAGAGGTGATCTGTGCCTGACATACAAGGCCATGTCCAACCCGGAATTAATGGACATGCTCCACCTCAAAAATCCAAATCCACCAGAGCCACGAGAGCAAGAGACTTAAACCTCAACACGGATATAAATAGGACGTGCTGGAGGGACAGATTCATCACCCAGAGACTCCCTACACTATGGAACAGAATCCCAGTCCATGTGAGGCAGAGCCCCTCACTGACTCTGTTCAAGAGAAATCTTGACGAGTGGATGGGAGATCGTAGGTTTACCCCGGGAATCATCTCTGTATCACTGCTGGACAGAGGCACAGCAAATTAATGGGTATAGTATTTTCATCTTAAGGGGTGGTGAAAGCCACACACACTCTGGCTAAGCTTATAAATGCCCTAGGGCAGATAGCCTAGTATGAACCTATGAACCTATGACTTTGAATTTAGTCTACATACACAGTAACTAAGTATATGGGGTTGGTGGATTCACTCAAGTGCAGAGGGGCTATAAACACTGAAAACTGTTTATGCATATTAAAATGCTCCACAGTACTGTAAAAATATTTTAAATTATACTGTCAGCAAAAAGATTTTCAACTAAAGGCTTGACTAAATGGCATTTCAACAATTTGTACTCAAGGTTATTCATTTATACAAATACCATTCATGTAAATAAGACCAACCAACAGTATCATCACAATTAATAAAAAGTTTCAAACACCAAAAAATAAAAGTGATATAACAGTAGAATGCATTCTTCTTCAATTTTGTGGGTATAGAGCTTTTCTCCCAGAGTCTACACTGAAAAAGGACCTTGCATCTAGACAAACTTTCCTGGGAAGCAAAACAAAACAAGAACTGATGGCTGGGACTTTCCAGGACTGAATCTTGATGGACGTGTACACATTGGCAGTCATTTTACAGGGAGACCTCTCTATTACATTGTGAGGCATTTCCCCCACTGGATAACATTAAACGTATCTGGCTAATGGAGAGCAGATTAGGGACAGATGGCCAACGGCTAAGCTGTGAATTAGGAAGCAAACACCACAAACTGTGCCCAATGAATTATACATAAGGTTTTATTATGTAACTTCTATATAAATTGATCCGTGAATCAATCTGTGTTCACTGCATGAATTCTCAGATGATTCTGAAAATAAATGATCTAAGTTTTGACAGCTGGCTTTTAGAAACAATGCAATAAGTCATGCTTTCAAAAGGCTCAATCAACAAAGTGGACTCCCTGTTAGCTGAACCTTTCTTAGCAAGAGTTTAATTACTTTATGCTTGAAAATAAAGCCCCTCCCCCTGCAGTGTAAGTGCCCCTAATGCATGCTATTCATTTATCTTTTCCGGCTTCATGTGAGGATTTTGTGTGCCCATCTCAAGTTAATGAAAATGCAGCGATTTTTTTTTTTTTTTTTTTTTTTTTTTTAATCAGAGAAGCAATAATTATGTCTCAGAATAGTTCCCAACTTCGTGTTTCTTTCTCACTGAAGCCTTTATGGTCAGTTTTTGTATCAAAAGCAGCGGTCATCCAGCCTGGTAGTGCTGGTGCCTCTGGTTGTTTTTCCATTTTTGTTACAATGTGGGAACGGTACAGTGACACAAAGTATCACTCCAAGCTGAGCACTCAGGCTTCAGGATGTCTGGTATGCAGGAACACAGGAAGCTTAAAGTGTCTGTGCATGTGAGTGAGTGAGTGTGTGTGTGAGTGAGTGAGTGAGTGTGTGGGTGGGTGTATGTATGTGTCATGGCTCTGTATTACAAGAATAAGACAAGAATTTGTAGGTTTTGCATTTCCAAAAAGGTAATCTGCAATTAAAACAAAAAACATTCAAAACTCACTTTCCCTCTCTGATATAGCAAGCCTGAGATCACTATGTCAGAGTATGAGGTATAATTCAAGGTCAAGGTACTGCAGCCATGGATGCCTTTCCCCATATCCCCTTACTTGTGCTCTACATTCTGAGGACAGCAATTAAAGTACTTAAAATTTCAAAGTGTACCCACATATTAAATAGGGTTTTGGAGAAAAAGGGAGAACAAGCTTTAGTAATCACTCTCTGGTAACACCATACTGTCTTTCTGCCATCCTACCAAGTGCTAGTATCTGCATCGCATTATGGGTGTCTGTGTGCGTGAGAGGGGATCTATCTTCAAAACAAGTATTGTCAGTAATCTTACCTTACTGGTGAGGATCACTGCTTTCTTTATGTGCCTCATAGCTTTCCACCTGACAGTGTGCATGCAACATGTGCAATGTACATTATACGTCAGTTCAACTGACAGGGGCGACAGGTGCTGACCAAGGTTTCTTTTTGGAGATAAACTCTTGGCTAGGCTTGTAAGGGCCCCAAGGCCATTAGCTTAGTAACCTCCTATGATCCTATGTAGGCACACTAGACAAGCAGTTGCTTTTCAGGGTTAACTGACTTGATCAAGGTTACACAATGGGCAAATGAGTAATGAGGGAATCAAACCCTGGACCACAGGAACTACAGCTCACAGCCTTAACCCTCTGCACCAACTGCCAGACTAATACTTGCATGCAGTATATCCCAGAACTAGCCTTTTAGACTCAAGCATAGGTAATGTCTATGATGAATAACCCGCTGACATCACCACAAAATGGGGAAGCGAGCTTCAAGTTACTCTGTCCTATATCCCACTGCTGGCTCCACAGACAGTCAGCCAGCAATCTGAATATCTATGCTGCATGCCCAAGTTACGCAGTTACAGCACTGAAAGACCTGCTCATTACTTAAAACATGTAACTGTTAGTAACTAAACAATGTCACCATTACTTTTAATGAGTCTAATCATTAAAACACTAAGAATGAGAAGAGAGCACCTTATGGGGAAAGATGGGCCTTCATTCCCACCAGGCAATAACAGCAGTGACTGTGGCAAGAACAAAAATCATAAGACTTATAAAGTTTGCAACAGACGATTAAAAGAATCAAACCTAAATCTGCCCAGTTCTTTATACCAAGACTTAATGCTCAAAGCTGAGTCTCTGTTTTTTAATCTAAAAGAACAGCAGATTAAAAATAGTTACAACCCTACAAACACTGGTTTACTATCGGCCTTAAATGACAAACTTTTAAGAACAAGATGACCTCATACAACAAATAATTTCACTTAAATCTCTATAGTCCCTCTACGTTCTCATTGAGATATATGCATTTTGTACAAACTGCCTAGATCCTACCTTAAATAATAAATGACTCTGTCTTGGTACTACAATGTTTGTTGCCCAAGATATACAACTGGCTTCTGTGTGTGGTAATCCTCCTATAATCAACCATACATTCTTATTTAGTTACACCATTAAACAAAAGGTATGCTATTAAGTCCACCAGTCTATAGACACATTCAGCCACAACAAATAAAGTAACAGGGATAAGGGTGTGCTTGTGTGTATATACCTTCTCTATCTATAAATACATCTGTGATGTCCCTACTCTGGGCCAGTAATCAAGGAGCATGAAACCTCACCATGGGGCACTGGACAGGACGTTCACTTGGAAAAAATGATAGATACACCCAGTATTTCCAAATGCAGCTCTCTGCATCAAGCACAGTTTCCCATAAGAGCACACAGGGAACACACACACACACAAAGTCTGGGTTTCCTGCCAGGTCCCAAAAAAGACTCCCCACTGGCACAGCTATACAGCTGACGACCTCAGCTGTGTCTCCAAGGCAAGTTCTTCAGCACTCTCTCTCTTGAAACCAGTGCTTTGGCTTTGTGCATCTGCTCCAAGTAGCTGACGCGCGCGCGCACACACACACACACACACACACACACACACAAAGATTTGATTTTCAAACAAAAACACATCTGGGAAAGGCTGAAACAGATTTACTAGCCATGCCCTCTTCTGCCAAGACTATAAGGTAGTTACACTGCCACCAGACACCTCAAAGCCAGCTACTCTAAGGCTCTTACAAGGGTACCCAATTACACTGAGTGAAATTAATATTATTACAAATTATAGTGTTTGGCCAATGCAGTAAGGCTTCCAGGAGCTGCCACAGTGTCACCAAATAGATACAAGTCCTCTCAAAGTTTAAAGTATTCTCTAAAAGACAAGCCACAGTGAAAAGTTTAAATATATTTAATAATAAAAGAACATGAAGATACTAAATATCCATTCACAATAAACACAAGAGTTTAATTCACAGGAAATATTAAGTTTCAGTCACAGGAAATATTAAAACTAACAGGTAGACAGGTTCACACAGTTACAGAAAAAAAAAGACTTAACTAATCTCACTATCTTTTCCTGACTGATCTAAAGCATCATTATTCCCTGGTTACTTACTACAGCAAGGCAAGATGAAGTAGGTGAGAGATCCTTCTTAGTCAGGTTACAAAAACAGAGTGCTCCAAGACTTCAGTCTCACCTAGTATTAATCATATTTAGTGATGGATTACAGAATGACATCACATAGATATGGTCATCTGACTTCTGGCTTCTATGCTCCCTCCCTTGGCTAGAAGCTGTCAGGATTTATCATGTGTCAATAATACACACAAAAAAATCCTTGCTAAGATCTGCCACAGCTCCTGGATGTCATAAAACAATTTCAAACCTCCACCCTTTTAGAGTAGCAATTAGCTCACCCAATGACAACGCAGGAAACATCTTAGTACAGACTTTTTGTCTTTAGCTGCATTGAAAATTATAAGATATAACCTTTATGGACTAAGCCAGGTAATTTAATTTCAAACTATTTTCAAAGTTTGAGATTAACCTCTTCTCTTCCAGTATCTTCTGTTAAAACATATATATTTAACCACTTACAATCATACATGTATATTTCTTTTTCTGTAAATCAGGGCACACTGTTGGTGCATAAACACAAGTAGCTTTACAAATAAGTTTCTCGGCACAAGCATCTGTACAAATCAGTTGGATATACAAATGAAGTATAAAATTCTTTACACATTTCCAGCTAGCTGTGCTGAAATATGTTCCACATGAACTACCCAACTTCTCCTGGCATAGCTGGCAATACCTCACCTGCAAAAAGGGCAAACTCCCCATATGTGTGTGTGTATATATATATATATATATATATATATATATACACACACACACACACACACACACACACACACACACACACACACACGCGCACACACAGCTATATATGTATGTATGTATAAAAGCGTCATGCAACATTACACCATTTGTCATTCAGTTTGACAAAACAGCAGCATGTATGCTTCTGCACACAGATATTGTGTGTGAAACTAGAAATGTGGGTGGCACTCACATATATATACACACACATTTCTAGTTTCACACTCCATATCTGTGTGCAGAAGCATACATGCTGCTGTTTTGTCAAACTGAATGACAAATGGTGTAATGTTGCATGACACTTTTTTTATACATACATACATATATAGCTGTGTGTGCGCGCGTGTGTGTGTATGTGTGTGTATGTATATATATATATATATATATATATATATATATATATATATATATATATATATATATATACATACACACACACACACACACACACACATATATGCACACACAAATATGCATACAAACTCTTGCTTGGGAAAGTGAAAGAAACCTGTACCCTAGAACTGTGTGACAGAGATCCTACCATAAAGCCACTGTACTGAACTCCATTACATCCTATGGCACTGCAATTACTAAACACACCAGATGCAAGTTCCCTCTCAAGTGAAAAAAGGAATAATGAAACTGGAATTTCCAGCACCAGAACTTTTCTCTCTCTCTAGTCTGTAATGATCCAGTTTACTTTTTCAATAAGAAAGGAGTGTATAGCAAGTGTCATTACACTTGTCCTTACACTCTTCCTCTCTCAAGAAGATGCACTCTGGTAATTTCCAAGACAAAAAATGCTTTCATAAGAAGGAAAACAGGAAAAAAAGACCTAAAAATCCCACTTTGTCACAAAAACAAAAACATGGAATTTTAAATACTTGAGAACTTAGCAGCACACCTACTTACACTGTTTATTGCTGTTATAACATGGGAGATGGGTTACATTTGATTAAATGCTATAGTGCTTGTGCTGAACACATACATACAACTGCATACACAAAAATTGCTGTTTTGCGGGGTGAAATGCATAAAGTTGAAAATGTCATCGCCGTAGAACTTTGGCTGTCAAAGAAATAAAAAAAGAACAAACAGGCTTTAACTAAGCATTTTTATATACGCTGACCAAGCAGAATTCAACCCTTGCATGCACTCGTAAACTGAATGATAAACATGCCAGCTATACCTTGCATACATGAATGCGTCTGGAGTTTCTATAAATGCAATTCAGTTCTGACCATGAAAAAGCAATTAAATAAACTACATGCTTAAGGAAAAACAGAGCTAGATCTATACCAGTTCGGTTAATCACGATCCAGTGAGTTGTAATCAATGGGTGTGATTTAATTTTTCCTGACCTTGACTTCAAATCATTGCACTTTAATGAGGAGTAATTTGTTTAACAATGCCACCCACATCAGAAAAGAACTGCAGAGACACAGCATTCGGAGAGGCTTATGCATTAATAATGGCTAACTGTATTATGTTCGAAACATAAAGATGGGCATAGCGGATAGGAAGGCTGTCAGCGTGTTACAAGGGGCAGCGGGTACTGCAGAGAACATTTACTCATCTTTAAGGTGGAAAAGGATCTAGGCAGCATCATAAGAGCAGTGGATTTGATAAATGTGCATCTGTCATTTATACACTAACATGCGAGTTAGTGTTTACAACTGTTACCTAGTTCCATACTGAATCTTAACTACATCTCCCAGAAAAAGAAAGCCTTTCCGGCTTACTACTGCCACAAGAACACTTTAAAATATACTTTTCTGTTTCACAGTAAACAATATGACCAGAGAAAGATGTCAGTTTTGTGTCAAATACCACTAGAGTTCAGCACATAAATGTGTATCTGAGTGTCATTCACTCTCAAAAGCAATAAAAATGGAGCAAAGGAACTGTTACAGCAACATTTAAGCTGCAGAATGTCACACATTAGTACCACCACCACAATGCAAACTGAAGAAAAAAAAACTTTCATTTGCTGGAGTCCTCCACTTAGTTTCTAAGCTCCACACCTGTGTGTGTACTCTCTCCCTCAGAGGTGTGCTATGGTGCTGTAGCATGGCTGAAAAATGCACTAACTAACGCCTTTCCTTAAAAGGAGGGATAATCTATCATTGAGAATACAACTAATCACACATTCAGCTCATCAAGTTTCAAACTCATTAAAAGTAAGCCTTTGACTATGTTCTCAGAATTAATATGTTCACTTAGGGGGGGAGGGGGGGGGGGCAAAGCCTCCCACACTGGATAGGATGGCTCTCAGCACAAGACTCAGAATCTGCCTTACAAGATGGGGACTCCACATCAGTAATGCAACCCATCCCCCTCAAGCTGACAGCCAAGAGAAGGATCTTACTCTCTTAATCTGCCCCTCCCCCTTCCATAACGTCTCCATGGGTAGCTATCTCAGACAGTTGTTAGTTTTGGTTGGCCAGTTTACTACACACAGCAGTTTCTTTCCAACACAAAGCAATGGCTATACCCTCACACGGACACTGTTATCACCTCCGAAAACAATATTCTCTCATCCGGGAAACACTGCTAACAGTTGTGCATTCATTTGAAAATATGACAGATTATTTTGGTCCCACCCAGCCTATGAAGCACAGCTCTACTGGCTTGGCTACAAGATTATTTCTAATACCTGTACATTAAATCAGTCTATGCATTAGCATTCCAAGTCCTGAAAAAAAATAATAAAATACATTTTTAGTACGAAAGCCTGCTTGAGGGCAGATCAGAATTACCTTTCATTTGTAAGGCATCATCAGATAATGTCCTAAAACATTCTCACTGCAGGCAGCTTCTCAGTGCTGGATTCCATCCTGCAGCTGTATTATCTAATATTTTGCATAAACGTACTATCTGTGAATGCAGGATTTTACAACTCTGACACCAGGTTTTGTCAACTGAAGGTAAAGCACTTTTGAAGAGTTTTATTTCCAAGTGCACATGAAGCCATACATTGTCAACTAACTACTTCTAAAGCAAAAATCAAGGCAAAAGCATCGCATTAATGTAAACTGCAATAGCTGTTGGTCACATTCTTTTTGTATCCCAGAGGAACAAGAACTGAGAAACAAAGATTCTCTTCATGTAAATTTAATGAACAGAGAGATTCTGGTGAACCTGATGTAATATTTTCCATTCCTGACTGTCCTGTTTTATTTTACATTCCTGAAACACCAAGGAGTTTGACCTGTAGCAGTGCTGTTTGCTTTCTATACTGGACAGAAATCCCTTACCATCTACTAGGCCTTCCCAACAGCTGCTCACGTGTCACTTGCTGCTTATAACATCTGTTTAGCGTACATCATTCACCATCACACTCCAACAAAGCCACATGTTAAACGGACTAAATATTAAAGAACTACAACCGCATGAAATAAGACTTTTTTTTAACATGGGGTAGAATTTTTAACATATTTCAGCACTGCTTTAACACTTTCTCTCTGGAAAAGTGCAACACATTTCTTTTATAGTCGCCTAAAGGAAGGGTGACAAGCAGTGCCATATCTCACTGATTTCTACAGGCCGTGGCACACTATCTTTGGCTTGTCTACTGCTTAGTGTGAGCTGAAAAGACACCGATAATGTCAGGAAAAACACTATTCATCTCTGCTATCACCGTCATGAGGAACAAGACAGCTAAAGATTTTTTAAAGCAAACTATGAAGTAATAAACCGAAACAATGATTAATGTCGAATAAGAACAATGTTTTGCTGATAAAAAAAAATCCTCTTTTAATAGGCATATTTAATTCAAATGATTTAATCTGAGAAAGCAATAAATATGTACTCTCCCAAAAATGACACAAAAGGGAAAATTCTCATGGTGAAAAGTGTTGTGAAGTCCAAGTAACCAGCATCAATACGAGGATAAGAAACGGACTAAAAGGACTTAAGCATACATATTAAAAACTATGCATAACTGAAATCAGAATTAAGTGGTTTGTACATGTAAAAACACTGGGTACATTCAGATTAGAACCACTGAGCATGAAACAAAACATCAAAGAAATACATTTATTTACTGACATTTGATTACCGGGAAAGTCCGAATGGGTAGAAGACCATTTTTGGCAGAGGCCTGGGGAGAAAAACTCCAAGTTATTACAAAACATTTAAGAACAATAATTTTAGAATCTTCTAAAATAAAACAAAACAACTGCAGTTTAAATCATTGTAACAAATTAGACACAACAGAAAAATATTGGTTAAGAATAGATACAAGATATATAACAATAATTTAATATTAAGAAACATTTTAGATGGTTTGTAGATAAATTAAAGGTAAAATAGTCAAATACAAATAGGAATTGGTGTATGAAATGAGGAAAAACAAGCTTATGGTATATTTAGAGAGAAAGTCGGGGAAGAGAATTAGATAGCAGGGAGGTATAAGGAAATCTCCACTTTTATAGCTCCAGACAGGTTTGAACACTTAATACATCTCCTCCCATCTAACTCCTTACTTACTAGGTATCAGTATCCCATTAGAACAAGATATGCCAACCCTTACACCAAAAGATACCAAAGTCTATTCACTAAAATCTGGAAGCTCACAATCAGATTACAATGCAACCTGACAATGGATGGAGATCCACCCAAATCCTGGCCCATCCTCCTCCACGGTCTCTTGGTCCTTTACTAACTGTCCCACTTCTACACAAATCTTAGACAAACCCCCAAACTCACTCTTGATCAGTCACCTAAATATCAGAAGTGTCAACAATAAGATTAAACACCTACATGCCCCCTTAGATGCTCTTTCCCCAAACATACTACGTCTTACTGAAACCTGGCTAAAACCTTCTACTTCAGATAAAGAAGTTATACCACCAGGCTATAACATCCTAAGGCTTGATCAAAGCAATAGAAAAGGAGGTGGGGTAGCTGTTCTGTACAAATCCATGCTTGAAGTGTCCAATAATGCCCTGCAAATATCCCTGTTTGGCAATGCTAACATTCTTATCACTAAGCTCCACATTAATAAGAACAAATGTATAAATCTTGTCTGTGTGTATATTCCCCCAGGCAATAACATAAATACCCTTGAAGATATCCTACATTGGTTATCCAGCAATTACCACTAAGAAACAATTGTACTTGGGGACTTCAACATAGACTGGAACATGGGTTCCTCAGAACCCCCCATTCACCACATAAACCTTTATGTTTTTTCACAGGTCATATCCTCTACCACTAGGATCAGTAAACCCAACAATAAAGCAAGTATTCCGGATTGGATTCTTGTTAACACCCATCCCCTCAAATACAAGAGTGGGACCCTGCCTGATGATGTAAGTGATCACATCCTCACCTATTTAATCAGGCAAAAAGCTGAGATCCACAACCAATCCATTTTTAAAACAATAAGGAACAAGAAGAAGTTCAACTGCACACATTTCCAAAATGAACTCAAATCTTGCAATTGGTCAGTTCTGAGACAATTACTAATTGAAGAAGCAGTAAAATTACTTTAATACCAAATTCGTATCCATCCTTGACACCCACCCACCAAGCACGGACTATTAGAACCAAAACAAAAGTTGCTCCTTGGCTCTCAAAAGAAACCAGACATAAAATGCTACTTAGAAATAGGGCTTGGGCTACTTTGAGGACCACACAAAACCCATAGATTAACTTAGATACAGACAGCTAAGAAATGAAACAAAAAATCCAACCCATTAGACAAGAAAAAACTATTACGGTCATCTACAAGAAAAACACCAAAACAAGCCACAAAAGTTTTGGGTAGGTATAAACAAACTCCTTAGTCCAGAACAGTCCTACACTCCTACCCCCTTGGATTCTAATGAAAAACACCAGCAGAAATTGCCAATACCTTTAACAGCTTCTTTGCAACAACCATCCAGAACCTAGCTAACCAATTATCCTCTGGATGCCCATATTCTCCACCCACTACACCCTACTCCCAACTCCCCTTTAACTTCAAGCCAGTTTATACATCTTTGGTCCAAAAATTACTTAAAAAACTAAAGCCTACCACCCTGTTGGCTGATCTCCTCCCTGCAGAATATCTACAAAAAGCTGCAGATGCCTTAGCATACCCCATTAGTATCCTGATCAACAGAACTATAACTGAAGCATCCATTCCCCTGCATCTGGAAGATATTCCATGTCATTCCACTCCATAAAGGGGACAGCTTTACTAAACTTTCAAACTACAGACGCATAGCTATTGTCACCCTTGGCTAGAATTATGGAAAAATGCATCCACAATCAACTCCTGAACTATATTATCCATTAATAATCTTCTAGCCAACACCCAACATGGTTTAGAGTAGACCATCCCAAAGTACAACCTCAGCCCTCCTCTCCTTCTCCAACGTCATTAACCAACACTGAAACAGTAATAAATTTTCCTCTGCTATCTTTCTCGATCTTTCAAAAGCCATTGATAATGTAAACCACCAAATACTCAAACACGTTCAAATCTAACTTCCTAGAGGACCAGGTCATCTAATGGTTTCAATCAGATCTCAGTGATAGACAACAAGCTGTCCTATGGCAGAGCAAACTATCCACCCTTTTACCCATCACCCTCGGAGTACCCCAAGGCTCCATACTAGGTCCACTATTATTTTCCATTTTCATCAATGATTTGTATAAGGTCATCTCAAATACAACATGCATTCAATATGCGGATGACTCCACTTTAGTATGCCCTGATACTTCACCTACAGAGTTCCAGATTCTATTTAAAATACTTTTAACACAGTTGAAAAATGGATCCTTAACCATTGACTCATGTTAAATCCTAATAAAACCAAACTGCGGCTTTTGTCCCCACTCACAAGTCTGCCCCTACGGCCTTTACATTAAAATCCAACAACGGTACCATTTTCCCAGATTCCTCAACCAAACTGTTAGGAGTTATGATAGATAATAACCTTAAGTTTTATCTGCATAGCAATAAAACTATTAAAACAGTTAATAAAAAACTTGGCTCACTATATGGGATTAAGCCCTTCCTAACACCATTAGCTATCTACTCTCCACCCTCCTCTATGCTTCCCCTCCATTTACAAACCTCAGCAAAACTGACCTTAATAAATTTTCTAGCAGCTACAATCACAATGCTAGATTTGCTACCGATGTAGTCTACAGAACTCATCACTGTCACAACCTAAATCTACCTGGATGGCTTGAAATGCCGAACCTACTTCAGGTTAACCAACTAATAGCTGCGCACAAGATCCTGTACCAACTAAATAATACACCCGCACTTAAAAACCTCATCACCCCTTACAGTAACCTTAGCGCACTTCGTTCATCTGAAAGACTACTAGTTCAAACTCTTAAGTCCAACAACACAGCCGGTAAATCTCTATTTGCTAACTCTGTTGGCAAAACTTGGAATTCCCTTCCTGCTAAGCTTACATCCGAGCTCTCCCTATCTCAATTCAAGAAAGGTCTGATAAAGTATTCCAGACCAAAAAACGCTGCCTGGTAGCGATAAAGGCTGTCCTCTGACAGTAATTCCACTATAACACCCGGAACCAGCTGAAACACTTTATTCCAAACGTGCAGGGTAGAACCACAGTACATATAAAAACATCGATGCCAAGGATAAAAATAAAACGAAAATATAAATGGATTAGTTGGTACAAAAGTAAAACCTTTTGTAAATAGTTTGAAAAAAAAGTCTGTTATTTGTACCTCAGTATAATTGTAAATGTTGAAGTTATTTTTAGTATGAATAATGTTACAACTCTTGACACCCTGGGGTTCATAGAATATTTCTTCTTCAGTGTTGTTAAACTCAATTATATCTTCATTAAATGATATTTTTTCTTTGTCTATAAGGGTATCCTTTGTATCATCCCTTTTCTCCTCAATTCCATTCATCTCCCTTGTAAAACCAATGTGCAGGGTGACTACCTCATCCCTATTCACCTCTATTTATATTATATATATATATATATATATATATATGTCTATATATATATATATATATATGTATGTATATATATATATATATATATATATATATATATATATATATATATATATATATATATATAGGTAGGTATATATATATATATATATATATATATATATATATATATAGGTATATGGCAACTACTGGCATATAAAAAACTATTTTTAGAAAATGGTTTTCTATGTAAATCTGTAATTAAAGTACCATCTTCTGCCTTACCCACTTTTATGTCTAAAAAGTCTAATGTGTTTGAACTAATATCACCTATAAATTTAATGCCATATGAGTTCTGATTGAGGTATTGCACAAATCTATGCCTGTCATATGTCCATCCCCCCCACACTACCCAACAATCATCCAAGTATCTCCGCCACATTACTAATTGTGGTTTGAAATCAATAGGCATAACATATATGTACTGGGCTTCCAAATACCCCATAAAAAGGTCAGCACAAGTCGGGTATGTATAGGTATATATATATATATATATATATATATATATATATATATATATATATATAGGTTCATAGGTTCATAGATTAGTATAGTACTAGGCTAACTGCCCTTGTGAGCCATTTTAAGCCTAGCCAATTACCCCATGTGAGATTCAACCCCTGCACCTTCTGTCTGTAAGGTAAACACCTTAACCATTCCACCAACCTCCCACCCTCTCACCCCCTAAAGGGCCCATATCTATACAGGAAGAATGCAGAGTCCCTGTAATCACATCTATGCAGGTAAAAGCTGGATTCTCTAAAATGAAAAACACAACATCCCAGGCTGCGTTTTACATGAACATCAGAACAAACTGGCTCCCCACCTAAGCACCATGTTCAATCATAGTCTCACATCAAGTTTTGTGCCCACTGAATGGCGCACAGCAACAGTTATCCCACTCCACAAAGGGGGAGCCACCACTGATCCTGGGAACTATCGCCCTACTAGCCTGACGAGCCTGGTCTGCAAGGCCATGGAACGTATCATCATGGAACTCATAATCAAAGATATTGGTAACCTCCAAACTCTGGACCCCACCCAGTTTAGGTTTGTGAAAGGCAAATCAGGCCTTCTGAACCTGACTGACTTCTTTGAGGCAGTCACCAAAGCCGTAGACGAGGGCAAGGTGGTTCACACAGCCTATCTTGACCTTGCCAAAGCTTTCGACACCATCCCCCATTCTGGAATTATAGCTAAACTCACTAAACTAGGTATAAATCCCTACATCACAAAATGGGTTGCCAACTGGTTCACTGACAGAACCCACAGAACCCACACTGTAAAATTTGCAGACCCCAAATCTGACTTCAAACTAGTGACAACTGGAGTACCACAGGGTTCAGTCCTGGGACCTCTCCTGTTTGGTATCTACTTCTCTGAAGTACAGGCTAACACAGAAGGTCTCTGGCTAATGAAGTTCGAGAGGACTGCAAACTAGGAGCCATAGCAGAGTCCCCAAATGATGTGGACATCCTACAGAAGGGCCTAACTGAGACAGATGCCTAGTGTCAGAGACATGGCCTCAAGCTCAATGCCAAAAAGTACATTCTCTTCCTTTTTGGTAAAACCTCTGTACCCATGAACTACCACATAAACGTCAGTCTACTTAATGCCAAATGTGTGATAAGAGACCTTTGGACCCAGGTGGACAGTAGTCTCTCCTTTGATAATCACATTGCCACAGTAGTCAGGAAATCCTTCTATGTGGCACACCTCATCACAAAAGGGTTCTCATCCAGGAAAAAATCATTGTTCCCCTCTACTCGGCACTCCTTTGACCCATTATAGAGTACAACGCCCCTTTTGGAATGTTCCTCACAAGACATCTGCAGCAGCTGGAAAGGCCACAGCAGTACCTCACAAAGAGAATTACTGGCCTGAAACAGATGCCCTACACTGACCGTCTCAAAAAACTCCAGCTTATATCCCCTACTCCAAGGAAATCTATGCCTAACATATAAAGCCATGTCAAACCCACACCTGTTGGACATGCTATACCTAAAGAAATCCCAATCCCTCTGAGGTACATGCTCTAGGGACATAAACCTTGTCACCACAATAAACAGGACATGCTGGAGGGATAGATTCCTCTCCCAGAAACATCCTATACTCTGGAACAAGCTACCCATTTATGTCAAGCAAAGTTCCTCATTAGCACTCTTCAAGAAAAATCTTTGATGAGTGTATGGGAAATAGGAAATACACCCCCCCGGGGATCACTTCTGTGGCTCTGCTCAACAGGGGCACAGGAAATTAACTTTCTTGGGTCGCGTAAGCCAGGGAACCTTATTGGCTAGGCTTACTTAGGCCCTTGGGCCGATAGCCTAGTACCTACCTATGAACATATGAACCTATTTGCCTTACATAAAATTTCAGTCTTGTGCCTTTGTATCCCCTCATGCATGCCGCTGATGTAGCCTTATATTTGTGGGTACTACATCTATTGTCTGTACATATTCATTAGTGTTATATTTTTTAATTCAACTTAAAATATTATTTATTTCATAGTGCTTACTCTCTCTGTTGTGAGCAGTGTGCCTACCGTTCTTCCTCATTCTCCATATTGTTGTCCACTGCAAGCTTCCCGCACAAGTTTCTCTATTCACTGATATCTGAAATTTCACACATTTCCTCACAAAGCTAGATAAAGCAGACTACCTCCAACGATATGTTTCATACTGCAGTCATTTTTATGTGTCTGTGACTGTTGCATTTCTATAAACATATTAATATACTTCTTACAGCAAGGGATCAAGCTTGAAAAGGCATTTAGCCATGGAACATCAAAGAAGCAAATATGGTGACAGCATGTTGTATGATTATACATAAACATCAACTCATATATACCACATGGATGGGCTATGGCTTCAGAAAAAGAAAAAGGTGAAACTCTGGGTGTTAAATAGCTGCGCTGTAACATCAAAGTACAGGCAAGCCAGCTAATGTACCAACTGCCCTTGCCATCAACACTGCTTAAATACAAAGATTATAAGAGCTTCTACAAAGTTGGAAGCTACAGCAATCATGTAGCTAAGACACCTTTCAGTTATCTTAGCATCTACAAGTGCATAACTTGTGAGGCCAGATGAATAACAATGGCTCTGGCTTTCAGTAAAGGAAGGGCAAGATGAGCTAATAGGTATCATGCTGAGAAGACATATTCATTATACAGACATCATGACTCCTCAGTAACTTCAACTGACTGTTCAGCAACAGAAGATGAAGGAGGTGTGGTGCATATTTTTGGGAACCCTAAGTCACAGACAACAGCTTAGCATTTTCACATGGAATTCTAACAATTGGCACAGATGAGGCTCAGTAGTGCCAGAGAGGAAACAATTTTTTAAATTGAAGATACTCATTAATATTCACATGGTGCTTGTGTCACAAAACAGGTACATCTAAACATGGATTGGACACCAGATAGTAGCTCAAAAAAATTTACATTCATATTTGTGCAATCTCTACTCCACTATAACTATCAATTACTGGTTTCCTTACATGTATACTATACAGCCTGCTTATGCAAGTCACATCAAAAAAGGCACGTCACCAAATGGGAGGCAGCCATAACTGGTGATATTGACTCTTGTTAACACCATATTGTGGCAATTATATACAATTGTGAATTATACTACAGTACAGTAAACAGAATACTCCACTCCCTGCAGCAGATTGCACAGCAGTATCATTCTGCCTTCCCAGTACAGTTTAAAAACCCTGTAATCCAAATGGTATGCTCACTTAGTGAGAAATTAATCTTCTAGAAATTGAATATACAGAAATATCTGACCAATCAGAACATGTTTGAAAACGTGAAGCCACTGCTGTGTGTTCAGGCATTCTGATCAACTATAATGCTTATCTGACAACGTATGAAGCACCACTTGGAACCCCTTTCTTCTGCAATACCATTGTAGGACCATTAATTCCAGTGTAACAACCCTGCAGCAGGATCTCTAATCTGTACTGACAATCAGACGAGTACTACTGGAACCAAGTGATATGACCCTATCTCACGTCTACTATTCACCTCCCATTTTCTACTATTTCTCTGCTCAGTATATATATTCAAGAAATTGCCTCCTTTTAGATATTGCCATGCTTCATGTTTTTTTTTTTTGGATGGGAACAAAGATAAGAATGTGTTAAACAGAAATTGTACTGCCTACTCCTTTTACTTTTCATCCACTAGCAAAAATATGGATTATATTAAGCTTTGAGTGCACTCCACAAACTGTGTATGTGACCCTTATTGGCTATGTGCCTGCCACGAAGGTCAGCAACCATGGGTTCAAATAGCTACTGGCCAGCCGGCGTTTATTTGTCCAGCGTTGGTTACCTTGGATAGCTCTTTCGAGTGAAAACTGGACATAAACCATTGAACCTGCCAAACATGAACCGAGAATTGCTACACAATGCTGGTTCACTCACAGGACGCAGCTTGGAAATGGATAACATGATGGTAAGGAGGCCAGACATCTGATCTACCAGGAAGACAAGATGGAAGGGCAGAGCAGCCAAGTTGCTTTGCTTGGGATACAGAGTCCATTACTCAGGAGGAGGTCAGGCCAGAAATGGTGTTGGAATGTTGGTGATATATATATATATATATATATATCTATATGTAGGTATGTATAGGTATATGTATATATATATATATATATATGTATATATATATATATATAGATATATATATATATATATATATATATATATATATATATATATATATATATAGGCATATATATATATATATATATATATATATATATATATATATATATATATATATATATATATATATATATATATATATATATATATATATATATATATATATATATATATGTGTATATATATATATATATATATATATATATATATATATATATATATATATGTATATATATATATATATATATATATATATTTATATATATAGGTATATGTGTATATATATATATATATATATAGGTATATGTGTATATATATATATATATATATAGGTATATGTGTATATATATATATATATATATATATATATATATATATATATATATATATGTATATGTGTATATATATATTTTTTTATATATATATATATATATAGGTATATGTGTATGTATATGTGCATATATATATATATATGTGCATATATGTGCATATATATATATATATATATATATATATATATATATATATATATATATCCAACTAAAATTAACCGCACTCAAAAAAATTGAACGAAGAGAAGAAATTTTAACTAGGAACTGAACTTCGTGACAATAAAAGCATTAAAAAAAATAGTAAATCACACCAACAATTCTTATAGAACTTTAGCGCTTTCGTCTTATTTATTATCAAGACTTCTTCAGAAAGACATGTTTCATAAGTATGAGCAACCATTTTCACTTCCTTTATATACATTAGTTCTAGCAGGCCATTTAAATTAACAACAGTTCCTTTCCAATAGTAAAGTGTGAACAAGCAGGGTGCTGTGTGCATTTTCATTAACATTACAATCGCAGTTACATAAGGTAAATTAGTCAGACAGTAATAGCCTTGTGGTGCCGTGTGCATACTAAAAGGGATTGTGTGCAAAATGGGATTGTGCGCAAAAAAAAAAAAAAAAAAAATTTTATGGGGGAACCGGGAAGGATGACAGTCATGCTGTGATGATTCTAATATAAACACATAACTTATGAGTCTTTGCCTCCAAAGGTAAGTAAAGAAGGGAACGGAGGAAGATGGAGGAGTCAGGTAGAGAGTCCTACTATGCTTTGGTATCGGTGTGTGTGTAGGGTAAAGTGTGGGTATGCCACCTGATGGGGGAGTGGGAGGAATGCGGTGTGGACTTGAGGGGGGGGGCTGGTAGGGGGCCACCCATGACAAGGAGCATATGAATGACAGTGTGTCCCAGAAGACTGTCAGTGCGGATGGTACCGGCTGTGGGCTGGTTTGAATGGTATTACCCCTTGAATGGCTGCGTGAAATAGTGAGACCAGGGGGTATAGTTGGTGCGGTCAGTGGGGGCTAGCCTGGTGATTGGGAGCATGTGTGTAGGGGGTATGGGGGAGTCAAAAGTCAGAGAGAGGAAACATTATATTCACTTGCACAGTTGTAAATACATATACACATTAAATCTACTTGCACAATTCTTCAAACCCTCTTGTACAGTTCTTCAAACCCTATCACATTTCAATCTCTATACCATTTAAGTGCACATTTAATGTTCAGTGTCTCGTTGAGACCTGGATAGACATCAGCTCTCAGTTCTATCTGCCATTTTAATTCCCGTACTTGCAGGAATGTGCCCATGTCCCCTACAAATTCTGTTATTTTTTCCAGCACTGTGAATTTGAATCCTGTGAAGTTTGGGCAAATAGCACTGTGTTTAGCCAAGGCATTCAAACTGTCCTGTTTGTGTATTGCTGCAGTGTGTTCTTTAATACGGCTACTCAGCTTCCTGTTCGTTTTGCGGATATAGAAATTCCCACTGTGTTCGCAGAAGGCACAGTAGACTACATTTTTTGTGTTGCAGTCATAATAGTCATGTAGACTGACAGTTCTGTTGCAGTGCGGGAAGGTGATGATGATGTTTTTCGTATGTGTACACAGGCAACACACTTGCCGCAGTCAGACATTCCAGGTTCTGTCGATACTTCACTCTGTGGGAATGGGCTTTTATTCCTCTCGAACGCACCACCAAAAGAAGAGGTTCATTTGAAACAGAAGTTTGGGGATGTCCCAAGTAAATTTGTCAGACCTTTTTCTCCTCCCAAGATGTCCCAGTTGTTGGTGAGGACCCCTCTGATTCCAAACATATCGGTGGAAATTGGAAGGGGGGAAACTTGACACCCAGTCCTTTTTGTTCGGTCCATTCTGTGCCCTTGCTGTGAATCCCTTTTCCAGGATTGGTGGGTACTTGGAGTGTCTGTGCTGTGTGATCTCTTGGAACAGGTTGTCCACTAGATACTCTGGGTATTTTCTTTCTAGGAACAAGTTGCTGAGGTAAAAACCTTCCTTGATGAAAACCTCGTCCCTAAAAATGAGTCTGGATAACCGGATGAATTGTCCTTTTACAATATTCTTTTTCATGAAATGGGGATGCTGGCTGCTGAACTCTAGATAGTTATTCCGGAAAGTGGGCTTGCGGTAGATGTTGGAGTCAAACTGTCCACTTTCCGGGTCTATAGTGAGGTGGATATCCAGGAATTGAGTGGTGGTTCCGATATGTCCTACTGTGAGGGTCAGGAAGTCCAGACTCTGGAAAAGGGTTTCCAGAAAATTGCTCAGAGAAAGTCTGTACCCCTTCCAGACAAAATGACGTCATCAATATAACGCCTGTACATTATGGTGTTGTTGAACCCGGGCAGTGATTCAACCTTATCCATTTCCCAGGCACTGAGGACTAAGTTTGCATATGCTGGGGCCATTTTGGACCCCATGGCTACCCCTTTCTGTTGGTGGTAAATCTTCCCGTTGAATTGAAAGAAGTTATTTCTTAATACTGCTTCTGTTAACCTGCATACAGTATTAATCTTAGTCCCGCTTAGGTTGGAGTGCCTGTTCAGATACTGTCTGGTGAGGGTCAGTCCTTTGGCTTGGGGGATGTTTGTGTAGAGTGCTTCTACATCTAGGGTGACCAGTAAATAATCCTCTCCATCCAGCCTTAGTTTGAATATGTCATTTAGAAAAGCCCAGGAGTCCTTGGTGTAGTATTTGCTGTTCTGTACAGTGGGGTTAAGGATGTGGTCCACGTATTGTGAAATCTTTTCTGTTTTTGTCCTTTGGTTCGATACCACATGGCGGAAAGGTGGATTTTCAGGGTTCTTGTGAACCTTGGGGATTCCGAAAAATTTCCCAAGGCTGGGTGTCATGACCTGCATGAAGTCTTTTTCGTCTTGAGAGATCTCATCCCTGAGGTACAGTTCCAACAGTAGGTTGTCAATTTGTTTAAAGTTTTGTTGTACCTGGTTGAAGTTGACCTTTTTGTAGAACTGGTTATTCATGAGGGATGCGTCAAGTGTTTGGATCTATCTGTCCTGCTCCATCACTACTATCCCGGATCCCTTATCAGCCTTCATGATCCGTAGGGATTTGTCCTGACTCAGTTCCTTCCAAGCCTGTCTTTCTTCCCTGTTCAGGTTGTGCCACTTTGCCGAGGGCTTATCAGAAAGGAGTTTCCTGATATCCCTTTCGCAGGTACTCGCAAAGAGGCTCAGTGTGTTGGAGAGTGCAGGAGTGTACAGGCTCTTCATGGTAAGGGGTCTGTTATCTTCCGAGCTTTCCTCATCGTCTTCCTCTTCATACTGTTGTATATCTAATTTTAGTTGTAACTTTCTCAGGTAGCACTTGAGGTCCAGGATAACATCCGCCGTGTTGGCTTTCTGCGCCGCAATGAAAGAAAAGCCTTTCTTCAGTACCTTATGATGGCTTTCTGAGAAAACTCGTGTGGTGAGGTTAAAGATGTCACCTACCCCTGCTGGAGACCTGAAGTCAATGCTATCAGGTGCTGGTATCAGTGAATGGGGAGGGTGATCAGGGTTGTCCATCCCAGTAATACTAGTACTGTATCCCGTTCCAGCTCCTCCTTCCCCTGTGATTGTTGTTCCCCCTCCTTCCCTCAGTATTGTTGGTGTTGTGGTTCCAGTTTCATTCATTACCCCCAGGTCTGAACCTGGTATAAGTCCTGGTTCTGGTTGTGACTCCTGCTGATGATAAAAAAAACGTTGTTGCCACTTGTGTTGTTGTTGGAAGACTGGTCGTTCATTGGTGGGGTCTGATAAACCCTTCCTTGGTTGATCGCACTGTGCGGTGTCCTGCGGTTTGTTATTGTTGTTGTCCTCATTGTTGTCGTAGTGGTCACGTTCACTGGTGTCTGGATCTCTCTGTGTTGGCTGATTCTGGAGAGGCATTTCTGGTCTTGGCTGTCCCCTAGGAGGAGTATGTACCATCATCTGGGAACTACTCTCTGCTAGTGGGCTGGATGTGATGAGGAGTCTATCCACCTCTGTTGTGTTGGGTCCATTTGTGGGTTCTTGTAATTCTGTCGTAGGCCTTAGTTCGGTTGTGGACAACGGATTGGTTGTGGGATATCTGTCTGGCCTTCTCTGTCTGTGTAAGGAGCGTGTGGGCCTGATCGGGTATGCTTTTCCTTCCTCATATTGTTTAATGTCCCTAAGCAATTTGCCTTTCTTGCATTCAGTCAGTGTCGCTACATGCCTAGTAATTTTGTGCGGTACATTGTCCCACATTTCCGCAAAGTCAATAAATGTGGGATCCTGCAGGATGCATGTTTGCAGATCATCTATTTGAGACTTGTAGGTGGCCATACCCTCAGTATTACTTTGGATGAGTGCTTTGATAGCTGCTAGCCCAGAGTCATTATATATTTTGACTAGTTCTTTGTGAAGCTGAGAGTTTGGAGTAGTCCTGTTAGGAAATTTGTTACACCTGAGACCCTGTGGGATTATATCCAGCTCTAAACACCTTTCCATATAGAAGTTGTCATGCTCCAAGTTTTTGTAGGTTTTAATCAGTCTCCCGAATCTGGTAATCAGAGACCTGGTGCTCTGTGAGACCCCACTGTTTTGACTGTACTCCAGTTGTGCTGCTGTATTCTGGACCGGGCAACGGAAGGGATTCATTTCCGTCTGCATGACTATCAGGTCAAGAGCCTGTGTGGTCCTTATTTCTGTCCCGGTTCTGTTGTTAATTGTGGTCCTGGGTCCAGAGTGGTCCGGGGGTTCAGTGTGGTCCTTGGTGATCCTTTCATTTGTAGGTGTTAAAGGTCTGCTGTTTAGGTCCTCGAAGAGATCCTGCACCAAACGAATTCCCCCTACCAGCCCCCCCTCAAGTCCACACCGCATTCCTCCCACTCCCCAATCAGGTGGCATACCCACACTTTACTCTACACACACACCGATACCAAAGCATAGTAGGACTCTCTACCTGACTCCTCCACCTTCCTCCGTTCCCTTCTTTACTTACCTTTGGAGGCAAAGACTCATAAGTTACGTGTTTATATTAGAATCATCACAGCATGACTGTCATTCTTCCCGGTTCCCCCATAAAAATTGTTTTTTTTTTTTTTTGCACACAGTCCCTTTTAGTATGCACACGGCACCACAAGGCTATTACTGTCTGACTAATTTACCTTATGTAACTCCGATTGTAATGTTAATGAAAATGC
>NC_056746.1:84655030-84702530 GCF_019279795.1 Protopterus annectens | reverse complement strand
ATACAAGGCCATGTCCAACCCGGAATTAATGGACATGCTCCACCTCAAAAAATCCAAATCCACCAAAACCACTAGAGCAAGCGACTGAAACCATAGCACGGATATAAATAGGATGTGCTGGAGGGATAGATTTATCACTCAGAAACTCCCTATGCTGTGGAATAAAATCCTGGTCCATGTGAGGCAGAGCACCTCGCTGGCTCTGTTCAAGAAAAATCTTGACCTGTGGATGGGAGATCGTAGGTTTACCCCGGGAATCATCTCTGTGTCACTGCTGGACAGAGGCACAACAAACTAATGGGCACAGTATTTTTTCATATAAGGGGTGGCGTAAGCCACAAAACTTTGGGCTAGGCTTAGAAATGTCTTAGGGCAGATAGCCTAGTATAAACCTATGAACCCTTAGAAACAAAGCATGGGCTTTATGGCGCTCTTCTAAAGACCCTCAAAGATCACATTAAATACAGGCAATCCAGGAACAAACCCCAAAAATCAATTTTACAAGACAAAAAACAATACTACTGTAATTTACAGACAGTAAATCAAAATAACCCTCAGAAGTTTTGGGCAGGTTTAAATAATCTACTACATCCTGGACAAACTTCAACCCAAATCCCTGCTGCTACTATTGATAAAATCCCTGAAGATGTTTCTGACAGTTTTAACAGATTCTTTACTGAGACAATTCCAGCCCTAGCTAGCAAACTACCTCCCTAGCTCCCCTGGTCCTGAAAGTAGCACCCATAGAAACCTACTCACGTTCAGCTTCCAACCAGTCGCCACTTCACTTATCCGTACCTTGATCAAAAAATTAAAACCCACTACACTTTCTGCTGATCAACTCCCCAACGAGTACCTACAAAAATCAGCTGATGCTATTGCTTACCCCGTCTCAATACTAATCAATCGAACCACAGTATAAGCTAAAATTCCCACCATCTGGAAAATATCCTATGTAATCCCACTTCACAAAGGAGGCAGCTCTACTGAATTCTCCAATTATAGGTCAATAGCTATACTCTCTCCACTTGCAAAGATTATGGAAAAATGTATTCAGAGACAACTCATGCACCACCTAATCCAGAATCACCTTATGGCAGACACTCAGCATGGCTTCCGTCCTCATCACAGCACTACTTCAGCCCTCCTAGCCTTTACCAACACCATAAACCATAATCACAACAATAATTATATATCCTCAGCCCTCTTCTTGGATCTTTCCAAGGCATTCGATATGGCTGATCAACTTTTAATCCACACCCTGCAAACATTCTGTCTAGATACTAGAGCCCTTCAATGGTTTCAATCCTACCTGAATGGTCGAGAGCAGGCTGTCCTCTGGCAGAACAAACTCTCTAACCTTCTACCTAACACCCTTGGAGTACAACAAGGCTCTATACTAGGGCCCTTGCTGTTCTCCATCTTCATTAACAACCTTTATACTGTCATCCCAACAGTCAGCTGTATCCAATATGCTGATGACTCTACTCTGATTTGCTCAGCCACATCTCCAGTAGAGTTAGGGTCAGCTACCCAGACCACCTTTACTATGATAGAAAACTGGCTTTCTGAACATCGTCTGATCCTAAATAAAAAAAAAAATAAATTCTGTTTTCACCAACATGTAGGTCTACCGCTTTCACCTTTATCATAAAATCAAATGATGGCACAATAATCTCCCCTCACCCCTCTACAAAACTATTAGGTGTCATCATAGACAATCTAAAATTTGACTTACATGTTAACCAAACTATCAAAACCATCAATAAAAAAACAAGGTCACTTTACAGAATAAAAGCCATCCTAACCCCTCCAGCTAAAATTGCCATAGCTCGCTCTCACCTTCTTTCAACCCTTCTGTATGCATCCCCTCTACCCCTCTACTTTAAACAAGACTGTCCTTAAACTCTCAATTTGCTACAACCACACTGCCAGGTTTGCCACTGGGCTGCCTTTTAGGACACATCATTGCATCAATCTAAATCAGCTTGGGTGGCTTGAACTACCCAGCCTAATCCAGTATAACCAACTGATTAAGGCCTATAAAATCCTCTACAATCCGGACAATACTACTGCACTTAAAAATATTATCACCCCCTATAACAATCCTAGACCGCTTCGATCCTCTAACAAACTACTAATTCAGACTAGCAAAATTAATAACACAGCCGGTGATTCTCTCTTTGCAAACTCTGTAAGTAGATCCTGGAACTCTCTTCCAGCTGATATTACCTTACTTTCCACCTTAGGTCAATTTAAAACTAGACTCAAACAACATTTGTCACTTAACTGGCTATGTCAATGTATCAAGCCTGGCTAACTCTCTAGAATGTGTAAAAATCTGCTAACCAGTTTACTGTGTAATTTAATTTAATCCTGACTTGTGCTCAGGATTAACTGTAACCTGTGGAACTTGTTTAACTTGCTTATTTATGTAATCTCTGTAAATAGTCTGTTTGTAATATGTAATGCTGGTATTATGTAATGCTATATCTGCTTACCCTTGGAGCTTTTCTCCCCGGGCCTCCGCTGAAAATGGACATGCATCCAGTCGGACTATCCCGGTCAACAAATGTAAAATAAATAAATAAAAAAGTTCTTATGGTATTAATCAAGTTCATGCAGAGCTTTTTTCTAAATAGCTCTCATTTGTTCCCACTAAAAGAGCTAGTAATGTTGACATTCTTAGTGACTCAGAACGGTTTGTTAGGAAGTTGAACTTGAAATTAATTTTGGACTCTATCACTTTCACAGGTCTTAGAATACCTAGTATTTATAACCCCCCCCACTTTACCCGATTTTACAGACTTTTGAGCAAATCTGTGAACTGGATACACGATACATTTTGGAATATCGGGTTGATAATTGGTATAATTTAACATGGCGACAGAATGACATTTTGGAACAATTGCATGTGTCTGCCAATATCAGGATTATGAAACCCGAAAAGGGAGGGGGCTTATTACGGATAGACTTGATTATGTACAAAACATTTACATTTTGTTTGCTGATGTTCATAGTGAAGTATCCCTAAATGAAGTTCATATTTCCTATAGGAAAATTGATATTTTGTTATCTGTGAATGCAAAATCAGATTAGTCCTGATGAATAAAACTATTTACATATCAACCCCCCCCTTACACCTTCTGTGTTTGGTGTGCCTAAGATACATAAAACTCAAAATGACTCACCCCCTTAGACCCATAGCTGACGCAACATACCCTACTGCTAAGTTTCTAGATTATGGGTTGAAGTCATTACTACAAAATATTGATTAATTATGCAAAAGTTTGTGGGATTTTTTTGAACAAGTGCTGGTGACTTTAATGATGTCTTTACATTTTAACTATAGATGTTAAAAGATTTATTCACAGTTATTCTGCACTGAATGGTTTTCTGAATTTTTGGACCATAGTAGTGAGCTTTCCCAAGATAAAACTAATTTGTACGTTTAACTAGTTGAAGTAGTGATGAAAAATATGTTTATTTCAAGGGTCAACTTTTTTGCCAGAAAGGGCGTGCTGCCTGTGTCCTCTTATTTTCACATATTGTGATGGTTGAATGGGAAAGAAAATTTTAAATAGTAAGTTTGTTTCCTTGTAATGCTTATAGAATAGGTACTTCGATGATATTTTAATTATTTGGATTGATGATGTGGAAAAGATCCCGGAATTTATCGATATCAATGACGCTACTCATTTTTTTTAGAATCCACAAACAATTTAGGAAAGTATGACAATGCTTATTTAGACCTAACACTGAAAAGGGATGTGCTTAATATGAGGCTGATTTCAGAAATATATGCAAAACCAACATATTCCAACTCCTTTTAACATTATACCACCTTCCACCCGTTACTGTAAGAGAGTGTTAGGTATGGGTCGGTTTGACCATGCAGCTCATTTGATATAATTGTTTGAGGATTTTATAAAAGAAAGTGATTTCTTGATAAGTATGTTTCTCAGCAGGGGCTATCCAACAACTTTTGTTGACAATTTAAAGGATAAAGTAATTTACAAGCAATGTAGTACTTTTTTATGTACCACTTCTGGTGGGGAGAACTATGACTACAACAAATTCTTCGAACACTATCATTAAGGAAACTATAATTGTTAGTGGTGACTTTTCGACTAGTAAAGATGTAGCGTTCTAACCGATTAGCAGGGTATGATACTTTAGTAATTATGTAGTCCTTAGTGAGTCTATCAGACTATCAGGGACTCGGCTGTAGGTCTAGATGGCTTGAAGCAGTCCAACCCAGGTCAAGTTAAGCATTCTGTCCTTGAATTGTCTAGCTTCTCTTTTCCATTTGACTGTATTAACTACCAATGTCCTCAGGCTTTGTAATTAGCTACTGTCATAACTGTCACAAGGGTAGCTATGCTACTGATGTCAACAACTATAGCACTATCAGCCTTAGCAGTATTCTATTAAAGCTTGTTTCTTAAGGCTAGACTACAAATTGAATTTGCTTTTATTGGCTGACTTGCACCATCAAGAAATTACAGAAGGGCGTTTTTGAACAAGTAACTTAACCTTTACAGCCTTAGGGCAGAAGCTATCAATAGTGGCTTCCCAGCTGATATAACCTATTCAGTCCAGCCTAGACATTTACGCATATAAGCTCATTTGGAAGGTATGTCCACGGTGTAATAACATCTTGTTCTTCTCCTAGTATTAATTCAGTCATAAACTGGAATAAGAACAGGCTTAAAAGTAGATCATTCTATGATGAAATCAGGGATTTTTGCCCATCACAGGGCTGTAAAGGGATGAAGCCCCAACTACAGCCCAGGAAACTAAATTAGACTAGCAGATGTGTACTTGATTGTGCATGACCACTGCAGGGTTGGGCAGGGGGACGCTCCTACATGGATAATGCCACTTCTCTAATGACAGGGCACTGGATGTACAGCTGAGACCCTTCATGATTCAGGGAGGTGGTCTGGGAAAGATGTGTCTGTGACCCCCAAAGCTGGTGATGGTTGCCCTTGTCAGTCCATGTGAGGGAGAATGCATACAGAAACAGAATAATCCCAACCCTGCACTCCATTAGAGGTAAGCTTAGGCCACAAAATAAAAATGATTTTGATGCCAGTAATAGATCAAGCACCCTCATGGCTGTCTGAATGACAGCTCCCCTGGACAGTGTAATGACTGAGGCAAGGCTTAATGGTCAGCAAATAAGCAGGTAAAAATAAGAATAAAACAATATAGAAAATCTGTTTCCACCTTTCAGCCTGTACTTTTTTTTCCTCTCATTTCCCCCTGCTATCAAGTGCACCCCTCTCTCCATTTGTTCTGCACCACCAGTGTAGGGTCTACTTGCACGGTTATCATGTAGACAAGCATTAAGGATGGTTTGAGATTTTTTTTCTTTTTATTTTATTTTGTGTTGTAACTGTCATATGTGCTTGGCAGAGTGCCAAGTAAGGGAGTGCAGTGGACTGACGGTATAGGATGCCCCCTCACTTCTGCAAAGGACATTCCCTTCAAGTGGCCTTTCACCTCCTCACAACTAAGAGCAGTTATTTTCCAGGTCCTCACAAGGGAGACATCACTGTTCAATGTTGCCCCAAAGTGCACACTATTGTGCCACTCCACCCCACTCACTTTCCGGGGGAATGTCCCTTCATGCCTTTCACTGAGTGCTGGACTCCTCCACTGCAGGATCTGATAACACAGCTCTAGATACCCAGTTCTCATTTTGTTACCAGGCTTTTCACCCTACTTTGTTTTTCTTTTTCATATTTAAGGTATGTTCCTCATAAAATCTGTAGCTTACTTAAAGTGCTGTCTGTAATCACTAAGTAATGACAGCTGTGAGTTTCAGACTTCATACCCTTCAGAAAATGTTTGCTAATACAAAATTAGCAATTTTGAGTATATTAAGACCACTATTTAAATAGGTTCCTGATTTTCAGCCTTTATCTGCCATTATGTTTTGGTTTTGTCCATGACCCTTGATCAAATAAATTCAGAGATGTAGGAGGGTTCCCAGTAGCAGCACCTTCAGCCCTGAAGCAGTTTCTTGAAATACATTGCTGTGTCTATTTTGTATACTTTTGCAGTCACAGCAAGTAGAGCCAGAAGACATGGGGAGGCAGCATAGCTCAACATTTTATCCCATTACAGCAATGTTCTTAATTGTTGTGATTTTCAGTGCTAAAGGAGAGATGATTCTACAACTGCACTGCAAAATAATTACACATCCAGTTGGCTGGAAACTGAAACTGGTTAAAGTAGAACAATGTGGACATGGCTCCCTGCTTGGATGCAGCACATACAGTGGGGAGTACAACCGTAACTTCACCCGTGGTCTCTATGCAGCGACTCTGCTCTCATTCTATCATGACAATACCAGCAATGGGAGCTGTCCTGCTGGTATAAGTGGACAACAAAGCCACAAAAGAGGGTATGAGATAGGATGACCATTACAGAGATATTATCTGGGGTGCAAAAACAGAAGGACATGAAAAATGAGTGAGCTTTTCAACATCAACACGGATGTGGGTATTCAGGCCGTGGGCAGCAAACATTACTGGGATACACAAAACATTCTTTAGATGCACAATAAGTGGAAGGTGTCCAGGTATGCTAGACAGGTGTTAAAAGCAGGTCGAGGAGGATCAGTGTGCAAGATATTGTTAGGGAGGTTAGAAAAAAAAACTGCAGCATCATTTACTTTGGTGTGGCTTTACAAATGAGCAGCAAAGATCAAAGAAGCAGATAAAGCGCTGATGAGTGCATCTTCAATTAACAGAAAAACAGTGTTACATGGGACTTGTTGGAGGACCTCGCTTGCAGAAAGAATGAAAAAGAGATTTCACTCTCCAAGGTATGTAGGTACAGTAACTACTTTACAGTCAGCTTTCAAAATGGGAATAATTTACTGCGGATTTAAGCATGATGACAAACTGATTAAGAGTTAAGAAGCACCTCAGGACAGTGGTCTGAAATGACTGAATGATCATAAACAAACTATGAAAAAACATACAATATCTTTAGTCCATCTCACAGCAAAATGTCCCATCACTCTTTGTGGGAGATGAAAAGCATCATCCCCTGTAGGTGGTATACAACCAATTCCATCTCCAAACTCTTTCCACAGCTGAGCACTGAAGACAAGGTGACAGTGCACTACCACAGGTCACAGTCCCATGTCAGGAAAGAAAACAAAAAATGAAGTTGCAAAAAATGGGAAACAGGAGTAACTGCTGGAGCTTGGATCATACATCTGTTGATATGTTGAGTGGTACATATCTGTGCAATCTTACATAATGGGTGGTCCAGCAGTAACAAAATCTAAGATGGCATATGAGGCAGTAACCTATCCTTAACAGTGGTACAAACACAGTCACCTTAAGAAAGACCATTACACTCAAAACCTTATATAGGAAAAAGTAACTGGTGAATGGGTATACTTAAGACCAACTGGCTGTAGCTCAACTATCAGCCAATCCTACTCCAGAGACAAATCTGAACTAACCATGCCAACAATAACCGTTCATCTAGTTCTGGATGACTTATTTGTGAAAAGGGCAAGTAAAACTTTTTCCCAAGAGGTACAATACATATCCAAGAATCACTATAACCCCCATACTGTATAGTGCATTGGCAAAAAGACAGGATATTTAATGCGCAGAATAAAGATATGTCCTGACCCTAGGTATACCTTTGTGGGTGGGGGAGGGACAGAACCTCAGCATGCCACAGCCTGAGGTAACGGATACTAGAGAAGAGCATACTGAGCTACAGATTTGGGTTCCACAAAGGTCACAATTTGTGAGACACTCCAGGACAAAATGTGGACACCAAAGAAGGGGCATTAATGAATAGCTCTACCCCAATGGACACCAAAGAAGGGGCATTAATGAATAGCTCTACCCCAATGGACACCAAAGAAGGGGCATTAATGAATAGCTCTACCCCAATGGACACCAAAGATGGGGCATTAATGAATAGCTCTACCCCAATGGACACCAAAGAAGGGGCATTAATGAATAGCTCTACCCCAATGGACACCAAAGAAGGGGCATTAATGAATAGCTCTACCCCAATGGACACCAAAGAAGGGGCATTAATGACTAGCTCTACCCCAATGGACACCAAAGAAGGGGCATTAATGAATAGCTCTACCCCAATGGACACCAAAGAAGGGGCATTAATGAATAGCTCTACCTCAATGGACACCAAAGAAGGGACATTAATGAATAGCTCTACCCCAATGGACACCAAAGAAGGGGCATTAATGAATAGCTCTACCTCAATGGACATCAAAGAAGGGACATTAATGAATAGCTCTACCCCAATGGACACCAAAGAAGGGACATTAATGAATAGCTCTACCCCAATGGACACCAAAGAAGGGGCATTAATGAATAGCTCTACCCCAATGGACACCAAAGAAGGGGCATTGATGAATAGCTCTACCCCAGCATTATTTTTCCTCATGATCAACTCGTTTTTTTTTTTTTTAATTCCTTTACGCCAACCCCAAAACCATCACATAAAACAGGGGTGTCTTTAATAATCTCAGAACCTTCTGTTCACACTTCACTTTGCAGTTTCAGTGCACATCATTTTGGCTGCTCATGAGCGCTCTTATTTTCAGAACACCTGTGAATTTCAGGATATTTACAAAGAAAGTCAATGAGCAGCACATGGAAGAGAGAGATGAATCTAACTTCTACAAATTTAACAAAACTAGTTATATTAGAATTTTCAAATTCTAGCAGATAAAGTATTTTGAAAGCATTGCTACATTTTCAGAGGTGAATCTTTTTTGAAAGAAGACTAAAAGCACAACAGGCCAGCGTGTACCTCCACTTAAAAAGCAGGTTGAAAATGAATGTCATTTAACAACCCTCATAGCATAACATTTAAAATTTACTCCACACCATGTTAGTAAAAATGTAGAAGCAGTCTTGCTTGAAATGTAACTGACACTCAAAAGACACTCACTGTACTCCAATGGAGAAGAGATCAAGCCATGTCATATATTGTCTGGCATTGTGGTAATGAAAAACATCGGTAAAGCAGATCCCATTCAGGCCTTTCTGGGTTATAAAAAAACTCTAATATACTAATCACGAATAGTATCATCTTTTAAGTGCGGATGCAATTTGTTCATATTTCCAAGTATACTGCAGCATTTAATGAGTTAAGAGCCAGTGAACTTGTATTGCTTTCATTCCTTATTTGAGACATTTTTAAAAAAAGATCTTTGTAATCTTTTTTATTAAACCACTGCTCAAATAAATTTAGTGCATCCCGTAGTGATGTCATCTAAGGAATAATGTGAGATGTGTCCAAAGAATTTAATGGATGCATCATTGTGCATGCGAGACTATGAGTTCATTAAAGTCTATGGACGCACTGTACACTTTCCTTAAGTTAACGTCACTGTGGTTAAAGTTTACTGCTTAGCCTCAGTGACAAAATCATGAGGAAACCTGTATTTGTAAAACTGTATCAAAAAAGATCATACAAAAATTACCTCTGTTGGAGCAAAAATGCTGTTTGGCACATGGTGCACCACATAATGCGTGGCAAGATACATTTTTTTTTTATGAACAGACTGCTTTAAATTAACACGATTTGGAAAGACCACATTATCTAAGCTCAATGTTTAAGGACCAAATATCTAAAGTTTTCATACAAGAAAATCCCAAGAATAACTCCAAAATGTTAAAGTGTTTCAAGACTAGCACTCTCTAAGGAGGTTAGGTTTAGAAATAATTCAAACTGAAAAGTGATTTCACTTGGTGCTGTAAATTTGTTCAGCAGAAAGTTTCTTGGCTGTGTCCAGGATCTCAGAGAGGGGCCTAATATGGATGCAAGTCAAGAAGAAAGCACAGGCTTCTTGAATGATCCTTTCTCTTTCAGAAATTAAGTTTAACATTTGGGAGAAATCCTACAAGGTCAATGACTGCCTGCATCAGTAGTTACTTTCCAGGATGTTCTGGGTCATAAACCTTAAGCATGATGAAGAAAGAGCACAAAGGAATAGAAATATTTACTAGAAAAAGGCCTAAACTTAGAACAAAAGTAGCTTAATATCTTTGACAGCAGTTTCGCCTAGTTTGGAGGGAGTAACTTATCAAAATTTACTGTACACGAAACCATGGCACAGGTTTGAAACTAGGTTATGAAGAAGTCACACAGCTAATCAGTACCAGAAGAGCTACAGGTCACAAGGCAAAAGGCTGGAGTACCACATTATAAAGACCGTAAGTACACAAAGAGGGAGGAATATTATTATAAAGATATTTAAATGTTTAACGAATTAACAGTACAGAGAGGAGAGACAAATTCACTGAATAAACAGCCATGTAAGGCATACTCTGCAGCATAAATAGAGGATTAAGATTAGAAGGCATATCTCTGCAATTTTCATCCTGCTCCTCCCTAAAATGGAGAGTTTGGGAGAAAAGGTGGTGGGTTATACCTTTAAATAATGACAAGAATTATAGTTATCGACTTCATTTACTTCCAAAAATGCATGTTACTTCACATACTCAGTCTGCCAAAATTCCGAAGTTAACAGTACTAATATTTTATTTAAGGAGTATTGATTATTTTTGGTTTTGTCCTTGATTCTGGAGGTAACAAACAGAAATGTTCTGGAAGGCTTCATTTATTTTGTAAGCATATTGCTTTCAATGCATTTTTTTTAATCTCAGGCTCTGTGAATGGTTTACCAGGCACATATTATGTGCAACACGGCATACCTTTTTTTTTGGTTATGCAATGTGATGTGGTACAATTAAAATTAAAAACAAGTTGGTTTATTTACCATGATTATGCTTTTAAGTTATGCAGTGTGAAAAGACATTTTTCTCTCCAGAATCCTGGTTGACTTTTTTTTTTTTTTTTTTGCTTAAACCTATCTGGAGCATTTTTCCTATTACTGGAACAGTACTGATGGAAAATAAATTATGGAAAAGTAAGTTGCGAAATGCTGTCATGCCCTTGGGCTCTGTGCCTTAGAAATTCTCTACTCACCCTTTCTTTCTTCTCATCCCTTTCACAATACTTTCCCAAAAAATACACCCAGGCTTTAGCAGCAGCATCTTTCAGTGAGTAAGGTGACTGCCGGAATTCTGAGGGCAGACTTCTACTTGATATTTACTTCTGCGATGTCAAACCCAACACTAAACATTGTTTGCTGACCAAGTTCATGGATGATTGCAAGCCTGGAACCACAAACTCCTCCTCTGAGAGCTTATATCTCAAAAGAAAAACTAACTCAGATATACGTTTAGTGTCAGGTTCATGGTCTAAAGCTGAAAACCAAAAAAATAATAATAATATGCAACGCAGTGAAAAACAGGAACACACCCATACCTACTACACAAATGACATCTGTCTTAAAACAGACACTGTCAATACAGAGCTAGACACCTTCATGGATAGCAAAATATCGTTTGGAAAACACATATCCAATGCTTCAGAGCAGCCTTCTACCCAACCGAATACTAAGAGCAAATCTTCTTAGTCAAAAGAGGTCATCATTGCCATGTATGCATCCTTCAACAGGTCCATAAAAGAATAAACCATATCCTTTAATAGCCTCAGGAGCCATTTCTCCCCTAGCTCACCCAGCATCTTTATCATATCTGCTGTGACTTCATCTAAGCCTGTTGTTTTCCCTGACTTCATTTTCGTAAGTGCTGTTCTTATTTCCTCTGTGCTGGGCTCCTCCTCTTCTCACATAATGGCTGTTTCTGGGGAAGTACAGCTTCTGCGGGGTTTTCTTCATACAGAAGCTGCTGGAAATACTCCTTCCATCTGCCTGTGATGCCCTCTGGACTGGTGAGTAGGTTGTTGCTGGCATCCCCTATGAAAGGTGTCCATCTTCTTCATCTTTCTGTCTTTGCCTTGCAACCTGATATAGTTTCTTTGTGCCAATTACTGAGAAACTTTCCAGAAGCTGGTAGAGTGCCTCTGATGCCCTATTCTTTGCTACTGCAACTTCTTTCTTAGATTCTTTGTCCTTTCTAGCCTGGTCAGTCTTATCTATCTCCCACTTTTTCCTGCACTCCTCCTTTCTTTTGATGACTTCCTGGACTTTTGCACTCCACCACCATGTTTCCTTATGCACCTTATTTCCATACCTGGATCAGCCACATATCTTTTCTGTAGTCCTAACACATGCTGTTTTTAGGTGCTGCCATTCTTCTTCAACTCCACCTATTTCCTCCTCTTCTTGGGATGATAGAGCCCTGAGTAATTCCTTGAACTGTTGTACTTTCTCTCCAGTCAACTTCCACTTGCAGGTCTTCAGCCTAGTCCCGGCTGACCTTGGAAGCCTTCTCTGACCATTGCTTGTGGCAACTAGTGGTTTATGCTGTGGCCAATTGTTTCACTGGGGATGACTTTGCAATTATGGATTCTACCCCGGTGCCTTTTCCTTAATAGGGGGCAGTCTACCAGAGTTGCATGTTGGCTATTCTATGTGATCTTGTGACTCTCTCTCTTTCTGAGCCATGTGTTGGCTACAATCAAGCCATTTGCCAGACAGAAGTCTAGAATGGCTTCTCCTTCTTTATTCCTGTTGCCCCACCCATGTGGACCAAGGCAGTCCTCATACCCTGTTCTGTCTGTCCCAATATATGCATTCACTCACCCATTATCAAAACCATTTTATGTTGTCCTGCTTTATCTAGTAGGTCCTGCAACTGCTGTCTGAATGCACTCTTTTTCCTCACTATCACAACCCTGCTATGGGGCATAGGCCAAGATTACAAATACTGCCCTATCATTACAATGCAGTCTGACTACCATGAGTCTGTCATTAATTCTGATGATATCCCTCACTGCCTTATGAAGCCTCTCTCCCACCAAAATTCCTACACCATTTCTAGCCTATCCATCTCCCGAGTATTAAGACTCTGGATCCCAAGACAAGTGGCTTTTGCTGCACTACCCTCCCATCTCATCTCTTGGATACATAGGATGTCCAGTCTTCTCTGTATCATCATGTCATCCACTTTCAAGCTGCGTCCTTTCAGGGTACCTACATTAAGTGCAACAATTCTCAGTTCATGTTTGGCAGGTTGGTTGGTTGGTTTTACGGCCAGCTTTCACTCAACAGAGTGATCCCAGGTAACCCAGCTGGGCAACTAGACACCGGCCGGCCAATAATGTATTGACCCAGGGCTGCTGGACTTTATGGCAGGCACACACTGGCCAATATGGACACATATAGGCCTTCCACTGTTAGTAAGTGTCCCTGGCATAGGTCAGAGAAGGCCGGGTCTTCAACTCACTTACCACAGGTAACTACCCATGCCCATTTTGGCGACAGTCAACATGACCGAACCACCTAGAGCCATAGAGTCCAGTGACTAACCCTGCCATGGTAAGCAGTATGTTATCCATGTTCTCCTATCTTGAGAATATTGCGCACCGCAGTAGATGCCCATAGCAGTTGGTCTGTACAACTCTTCCCCTATAAGGCACCATGTAGAGTCTGTGCTGCTGCCCACAGCTCCATTCATTGGTGAGTTTGAGATGGAAACACTTGACATTTTTCAGACGTGGGAAAAACCCCCACGCTGACACAGGAAGAATGTGCAAACTCCAAAGGTGAAGGCCTTAACCATTATGCCAACTCTCATTAAAACACTCTACTAGTTCAGACATTTTAGCTTTTGATAATAGCTTAAATTTTCACATCCATAGATGCCCTTGGTATATTTCCACTGTACTCTTTCCACTTTACTCATGCTTGTTTTCTTATAAGGTTTCCATATTGTTATAACAATGACTTCTTCATTTCTGATTTCCTAGACTTTATAAATCCTTTTATACAACCTACAGTTCCAGAACCATTAAACAGTTGATTGACATGACTAGAAAAACTCAAAGCTGGATCCACCCATATACATGATGAATCTACAGTTTCACTGTGTGCTGTATAAAATAGTCATCGTTCAGTTTATGTTTCCCAAATCTCATATGCTTAGTTTTTTATGTATTCATCAGCATATTATTCTCCTGCACCCAAATGGTCAATTTAGTTAAGTTATTTTGAAGACATACTCTATCTGTAACACATGTAATCAGTTTACCCAATTTCATGTCATCTACATACAGACTGCAGATCACCTCAGATGAGAAAGACAGATCTGGCAGATACAATCTAAAGAAGTAGGGGCCTTGGACAGATCCCTATGGGATACCCTGAATGTAACCTTGAATTCCACATGTCCAGTTACTGTACGATACTTGCCATGTCCTATTTATAAGCCATGCAGCTGTCCATCTTACCAAAAGTACACCAATAACTAGTTGTTCTAATTTACTGATTAGTGTTTTGTTTATAACCCTGTCAAATGCTGAAGGTAAATCAATGTAAATTACACCACAGCACACTTTTCATTTATAAATATTATATTGTTACAGAACATCATGTTACATGTGGTAATAGATCTAGTTTCAACACATGCATGCTGATATATGGTTTCAAGTACCATCTTTTCCAATTCTGACAATAACTTCTCTAATATTACCTTCTCCATTATTTTTCTACAACATGAAAGTAAACTTAAGGATCTGCATGACTCAGGGGTTTGTCCTACTCCCCTTGCCCTTAAAGACAAGTTTAGCAAGTGCATGTCTCCAATCTTGAGAAATATCCCCATATTTATATGACTTAACAGATATAATGGTACTGTAAGTTCTTGAAGTTTTCTCAGGTCATTATTACTAATTCTGCCTTCTCCCAGTGCTTTGTTTGGATCCAGTTTGTATAGTTCTTTTTTAATGTAATCTAATTTGATTTCAGTGTCTGAGATGACCTGGATGTCAATAGGACAACTTATCACACCCCCTTATGGAGCCAGACTGCTTTGCATAAGATTTTGTAAATTTATTTATAATCTGTTGTCTCAGAGAATTAAATTTAGAATCTACACACCGTTTATCAATTTGTATGCCTTTACACCATCCACATCTAATGCGTCTATAAAATGGTTTCCTATTATGCTCAATAACTTTATATAAATTTTCTTCAAATTTTTCTTCATCTTGTCTCACACTACATTTAATTTGTCTGTCCAGCTTGTTTATTTTAGTTCTCAAAGCTGTAGTTTGACCTCTTTTTCATTTCTTACCTTTTTTGTTTCTCACCTTAATCAAGCATGTTGTTCTTATGAAAATGTATCCTTCTGACATTGTGTACCATGATCCTAATGTTAAACATTTGATTTTATGCCTTCAAACATTTTTTCTTTCAAAAATTTACACATTTCTTTTGCATTTTTTTCACTGAATGCATCAGTCCAATTAGTTTTACATAAGGACTTTTTTTGCTTCCATATAAGCTGTTATTAATCTTCTGTTTATTGGTTTAGATTTCAGTTTGGCAGAATTATCTAGCAACAAATTAACCTTTATAACCCCATGATCACTGCACATCAAAGGTGGTAAAACCTGACATGACGTAACAGCGATTTCTTTAGAAGCACAAATAATGTCCTGTATGTTTCATTCCCTGGTAGGCTTTTTCACAATCTGAAGCAGCTGTTGTTCCTGACCAAATGTGTATAATTTCCTTGCTAATGTTGTTGAATCAATATTACTATAGTCTGTTCTGGTAAATGCAAATCCCCAGACACTATTATTCTTCCCTCCTGTGTTTCGTGCAGGAAATGTATGAATTCCTCTAAGTCATTAGCACTTGACTTTGGTGGTCTATACACTCCAGCAATTGTTATGGTATTGGGTGTTATTACAGAAAATGTAATAATCGCAGCACTCACAACTATCTTTCATCTCTATCATAACACCTCCACCTGATTTTTCTTTGAATGTCTGTTACAGTGAGCACAATTATACATCGACAGACCTGGTTTTCAGTCATTTTTCTTTAACCATATTTCACAAACAATGACATTAATCTTGTGCAAATGTAGCACATTTTCCAGTAAAAAGCTTAATATTCCTAGCATTAACAACCATCAGAGATGCATCAGATATTGCTATCTGTGAACTGCTAAATTTTCAGCTTGGCAAAAATCTTGCCTTGTGTTTGTCAGATATTGCAAAATATCTGCTGCAAAAATTCTCCTCACTGATCTTGATAAGTGCCATCCTGTCTGAACAAGTGTACCTAACACTGAGCTTGGGTGCCCTATGCATTTACATTTTTTTTAAATAGGACCTTTTTTATGCAGATATTTACTCAAAAAATATTTTCATTCACGGTAACTTGACTCTCATTTTATATGGGATTTGTGAAAAGAGAGTCCCGACACCTGTACAAGCTATGCTAGCTAAGAGGACTGTAAGTTCCCTACTAAAAGACAAAGAGTATTTGAAGAATAGCTCATTTTTACTGAGATGAATAAAAACAGATCTGTACTTTCTTACATTAAGGCTTTCTAGGGCCTGTCTCACATCCTCTGTGTGTAGTCCTGGCAAGCATAACACTACTCTGTTCATTATCGTCTCTGTAAAGTAAGTATCGTTTCCTCCAATAACTCATCTCCAAGTACAACAACATCTATTCTGGCCAGATTTGAAGAATCTGTATCTTCAAATTCAGTAATACCTGCTTTATCAATTGTTAAAAAGGAATGGAACTTCATCACCATTAGTCTTATTAATCCCACTGTTTTCACTGCATATTACATTTGCAAGTATACCATTCTCATCTGGTTGGCTTGACCATGTTGTCAATGGCTTTCTCCTCTCTTTTTCTTAGAATAATGTTCTTCAATCCTTCCATGTTCACTTTTGATTTCTTCCTTTTCAACTGCCCCTTGCCTCTTCTGCCTTCTCTTTTGGAAAAATGATGCCTTTTTCTGTAGGCTGAAGATTTTCTGATATAAAAATGTTATTATTCCCCTTAAAATGTGTTTACTTAAAGCGGTATCCTTTTTAGTATGCATTCTCCTTGCTTTTCAGTCAGTTTTTTTTTCTTTCTTATTTGTTGTGAACTTCTTCTTTTCTTTCTTATTTTATTGTCTCCAATATTCTATCAATCCTCAGACTGCTGAATACTTGTATCCAGAATTCCAAAGTTGTCCCTGGCATTATCTTGTTCAATAAGGGTTGAGTCATTTTTACAGACAATAAGACACTTCCTTGCCTAAATGTGTTCTATTTGCTCTTAGCCTAACATTTATGTCATTTGTCGAGTCATTAATACACGCAACAGTTCTCCAAGCCATGTCAAATGCACAAGTGCAATCCATCCATCCTCAACCCCTTTTCCCATTTTACACATGGGGTCGGGGGTGTCACTTAAGCAGTGGCAATAATATCATGCCAAGGTTTACCACATGGTGGCTAGCCCTGCCGTGGTAGTTCATTTCTACCACACACTCTCACCTATGGCCAATTTAGAGTTTCTAATCCACCTACTGCATGTCTTTGGAATGTGAGAGGAAACCAGAGCACCCACAGGAAACCCACGTGACTGCAGGGAAGACATGCAGATTCCGAACAGAAGGCACCTCAGCCGAGAATCGAACCGGAGAACCTCTTGCTGTGAGGCAACAATGCTAACCACTGCACCACCATGGCCACCCAACACAATCATCAGTAAATCTAGATTTACCACTAATAATGGTAAGCAAATCACCCAACTTTTGACATGAGGAACACAGATCATCAGTGTTATCAGAGGTCACCTTTAAATATACATAGTATTTATTACACTGTACAAGATACTTGTGCTTTAGAAAATCATAAATGGCAAACTCATTTAAGGAATCCATATTCAACTGCTAACGAATAAAGAATTCTAAAAATAAAAGAATAAATATCATTTAGCACAGAATTCAAAGATAATTTAAATCAACTTCTATGAGAAAAATCACAATATGCAACTAAATATTAAGTACAGTAAAGTTGTTTCTCTGACTGAGAAAGTCAGACAAAAGCTGGAATTGATTTACATCACATGTATGCATCTTTTTAACACTAAGGATCAATAAAGCACAAACCAAGACAGGATTGTTTAGATAAGCTCTGGACTGTCCTTTTTGCAGTCTGTGTGACTTTATAGCTGACTAGGTCCCTTAGGATGGTTAGTTTGCCTGTCTAAAACTTACCCATTTCTAACAAACAGTGAAAATTAAAGGTAAAACAGCAAAATATAAATCAAAGTAAATATTTTCTACAAGCTATCCCTTCCTTACTACATACAGTGAAAAACAGTGGTAAAAAATTAAATACAAATTCAAATAAAACTTCTCGCTACCAGGCTACTGCACAACCAAACCAAGACAGGATTTTTTAGACAAACTCTTGATGCCATAACCATGTTTTTTTCTCCTGTTTCATACTTCCATTCCTGTTTGTCTTATACTAACTTACCTATATAATTTATCTAAACTGGGTAAAACTTCTCTAAATATTACTCTGTCATCATATAAGTTGCATCCGTAATGTCTAATTTGGTATACATGTTTGAATGATAGAGTTTTTTAATTGTTTTATTGCCTTATTTTTGAAGAACGTAAAATTATTGTCCTTAAAATGTTTTTGTGATGCATAGGAACTTTTCTTCCCAGGCTTACACTGAAAATTGGCAACTACCCAGTTGGACTTTCCCAGTAATCAAATGTCAATGAATAAATAACAAATGAGAACAGGAATTGTGTCAGTCATGCACAATGGAGGCTACATGCATCACAACAATCTGCAGAGGGACTGCAAACAGAATCCCTACTTCCCTACAGACAGGGAGGTAAGAAACTAGCAGACTACGTGTGTCAGTAAAGTAAATCTAGGAAATCACCACTTCCGGATGAATTTAAAATAGGTCAGGGTGCAACATCTTGAATACAGGCAAACTGAAGAGCACACTCCTTAACACTGCACAAGTAGGCCTTAGATAACTGAGGATAGACCTTATTCAAGAAAGGACTGTTTTGAATCAGGCGATCTGAAATGGAAGGAGGCCAACAATCTCACCAGCAAGTCTGCAGACATTTGGGAGCAATTCATCACCAAGCAGTAAGGTTCACCTCCATTTCAGATGCATGTCTGAACCACTTGAAACATGCAGTGTGCGCACTGACAAGCATATGCGCACACTAATGCACTCACCACTGCATCCTGGAAGGCAGTGGATTTTTGTTCTGTTTTTGGATGATAAAGTGATTTCCCTGTGATGCAATAACTGCATTTGTGCACAAACGCATACCTGCTGCACTCTAATACAGATTATTTATCCTTCAACAGAATATCACCACCTCAAAGTGTCAGCTTTAGCTGTCTAAACATTTCCTTTAACTCCTACAAAAGGTTTACAGTTGATGACTATTGGCATTCATAGGTTGGTACTCGGCTATCAGCCCTAGGGCCTATACAAGCTTAGCCATAATTCCCTGGCTATTTCTTCCCAGAATATTTATTTCTCTGGTCCGCTGTCTAGCAGGGAGACTGACGTGATTCCCTGGGGTGAATTTCCTATCTCCAATCCAATCGTCAAGGTTCCTTTTGAAAAGGGCCAAAGAGGCACTCTGCTTGACATGTATGGGCAGGCTATTCCAGAGTCTGGGGAATCTCTGGGTCAGGAACTTATCCCTCCAGCATGTTTTATTTACTGTGATGACCAGGTTTAGATCCCTGGAGCGTATGGCTCTGAGGGATTGAGATTTCTTTAAGTGTAGCATGTCCAACAGCTCTGGGTTTGACATGGCCTTGTATGTTAAGCAGAGTGTGCCTCTGAGTTGGCGATATGCGACAGAGTATAGCTGGAGTTTTTTTAGACAGTTATCCGCCAAGTTCTGCTGACTTATCCAAATTAATGTTTGCATAGAAAATGTTATCCCTGAATAGTAATTTCTAAGGGAACACTTCATATTCATGAGAAAACATACTTATAATTAAACACTAACGTTAGTCTTAAGTGAATACAAGTTTTTGTTAAAATGAAGCTAGTCATATATATAATAAAGGTGATACATTAATATGCTGTAAAAACTTGGTGTCTTTCTATTTTTTTTCTTTAGGGCAGCTTTAAAAAGTTTTGTAAGTCTTCATGGAGGTGAAATGTAAATTATTGCAGCAGAGCAAAGTAAAACTGTCCATAATTAGACTTCAGTGCTTGTCAGTTACCAGAATTTACTGTACAATGATATGTAACATGACACTTACTTGTTAATGAAAGAAATCAAACATTTAATTCTCAGCAAAGTCGAGCTTTTAGCTTCCTATTTACAAACACACAAGCAAAATACATTGCAAAAAGTAACAGCAGGTAAAGGCCACTTAGGCACTTTAAAGAAATAGACGGGAAAGGAAAATATTCAGTTATTTCCCTTCTATTTCTTTATTCGGTTACACTTATGATCCTGGTATCCCTTTAAAAAAGTTGCTCCCCTAATCTACCATCCAATCTATAACACATTTCTCCCACGTCATCCATGTTGTAACTGCAAACTGGGTTCGCTCCTGTCCTCAGTCATGTTTTCCTGGATGTCAGCACTGACTTCGACACTCAACATCATAGCCTTCACCTGCACCTATTTTCTTCAATGCTACACGTGGCAAATGCTTACAGTCTTTTTTTTTTATATGCCTGCTGGCACAGATCCTGTACCACTTCTGCTGTTAGCATCTGAAATGTCTCCAGTGTTGACTACAATCAGGTCTCAAGACTCCAACTGCTCAAATACTTGGTTAGTCAACATTTTTAAAAGGGTTCTTATCTTTCATGTTGCTGACCTCTGGTACCAAGAAAAGAGAACTTTTTTCTTCACACACATCCCAAGATGCCTTGATGGTATCACAAAGTTCCTACATGCATAGTCCTTAATGTTTTTTTTTTTTCTGGATATAAGCTTACCCTTTTTTATTTGCACTGAATTTAATCCGTTAAGTTTTAGATGTTTCTTCTGCTCCCCCACCTCCCCAAATTTCAACAGCCAATGTGTTTTTTGGCCTCTGCGTTTCACACCATAACCCTTTGCTGAAACATCTGCATCAGGAGAAGCAAAATATGCTTTAAATACAGAACTCTGTTGATATTGGGATGGTAATGACAGACTTACTGCCTTGAAAACATTTATGCCTGAACAGGTAGACAGCTCTCTGCAGATGCTTCCTGTGAAAAAGCATACTTTCTAACATTTCCTCAATGAATTTGCTGAAAGGGGAAAAAATACTATAATGTAAAATACTACAAAAGTACTTCTGCAGCAACGGCAAGTTTAAAAACACCACTCAATAAGTACAAATGAACGAATACAAGTTATGACAGAACACCAAGATCTATTCCAAGCTTCCAATTATGCATGACTGACTAAGCTAATTTCCACGACTTTTGACTGTCAGGGTAGGATGAAATAAAATGCAACCTTAACCCACATTTAATTTTTACTTTACAGGCTACTGCTTCCATCAAGGTATTGTAAAAAATGTTTAAAATTTTAAGTTGTACAAAATTAAAGTAAAAGGTAATGCAGTGCATAAAAAGGCAAAGATTCAACCACTTCATGAATGTCTCAGTGGGTCATCACAAAGGTCAGACCTTGTCCTCTGTAGCGTGACTACTTTTTGCTTGCCTTCAAGAGAAGGGTCTCCAGGGCATGCAAACACACACACAAATCTGAAACAGCACAGATTTTTCTAAAGCAAATAGCTTAATGGTTGAAAGATAACAGGTTTGCTGTGAGAAGCCAAATATCAATCGTCCAGTATGTGCATAAAGGTGAAACTTTTGTTGCGAAACTTTTTTCCTGCTTAGGCAGTAGGCCATATGAATAAAAAGTCCCTTAGACCAGCAAGTTTACAGATTCATGAAGTATGTGAAACATGGTGACAGTTTGTGTGTCAAGTGTTTCAGAACTAGAGGCTTTAACAAAGTGTGAATAACAAACTGTTACAGCTGTGCTTTCACAGAGAATTAACAATATGTAATAACTCCTTTCAGAACTGCAAGGTCTGCTACTCACCAAACATGAATCATGAAAGGCTTCTGAAGCAAACCCTTTTGTTTTCTTCACTTCGGGAATTCCTTTCCTAATCCCATCACTCACATCGCACAGTCTTACTCAAACACAGGGTCAGATTTTTATACAACAATAGATATGCATGAACAATTGTTAAAAACAGCTATAAACACCATTTAAAGGAAAATGCATCTATGAGCAAAGTGCCATGATGACAAAAACATCCTGGTCTCATTGCTGCACATCACTATGGCTGCTCCTTGAGGATTAAACAGAACAATTCGACGAGGTTATTAAATGATCTCAGCATATATTGTTCAACAGTAGGATTTTTCAAACACTGCATATACATGTACCTTCCAAACAAACAGATCTATTTCAGTTAGATTCCCTTTAAAATACGTTTCAAGCGACAAGGATGAGGAAAAAAGTATCTCACATACATTATATTCATGACAGAAAGCGAAAAAACCTTGAGCTATAAATGGGACATGACTTGAACTCAAACATCGTCTGTGGATACATATATATAACTACTCTCCTTCAATGATGTAGTCTGCTTAAGAAATGTCTTTTTACGTTTTCCTAAACTATAGTATTTTCCTTTATTAAAAATATTTTATGACACACGCAGATAAGGTAAGGCCCAAGCCTCTGTCAACCATTTAAACACCCTGATACTAAAAGTTTAGGGCAGTTTTAATATAGACGTATAAATTCCACACAGATGCTTTAGCATAAGTAACATGTTTATAGCAATGAACAACAAAACCATCACCCGATTCAAAACTCAGCTTATGGCTTAAGACGAGTTACACCAACTGACTCCTTAAAGTGTCCTCAGTCTGTGGTAGACCTCTTATTCAAGTTATCATCACTCCATCTGCAAAGGTGTCACTAGCATGCACATTTATGTGATTAATTATGGAGTTACTGCTTAATAATTATTTAATGCTTTATTCTCTATACAACGCCATACCATGATAATGGTTGAATCTGCAGGCAGCCTTCTCTATTCCTGCTAGCAATGGCTTGTCAAGGTTGGAGAAAGATGAAACTTTTTACAGTAGCAACCATGAATCATTATGGGTCACTATAAATGCACAAGTGCCCTTTCAAAGCATAGGGCATCATACTAGACACAAAACCCCAAGCACAGGACTTGGACAGCTATTTGCAAGCAAAGTCTTTCTCATCCAGGAAAAAAAGAGGTCATTGTTCCCCTCTACTAGTCACTCATTAGACACATTCTAGAGTACAACCCTTTTGGTATGTACCTCACAAGATACCTACAGCAACTGAAAAGGCCACAGAAATATCTCACAAAGAGGATTACCGACCTGAAACAGATGCCCTATGCAGACAGTCTCAAAAAACTCCAGCTTTACTCCATCGCATATCACCTACTCAGAGGCAATCTTTGCCTAACATACAAAGCTTTGTCAAACCCAGAGCTGTTGGACATGCTCCACTTAAAGAAATTCATCTCGGGGATCACCTCTGTGGCTCTGCTCGACAGGGGCATAGGAAAATAATTTTCTTGGGTGGCGAAAGCTAGGGTACCTTTTTGGCTAGGCTTATATAGGCCCTAGGGCCAACAGCCTAGTACCTACCTATGAACCTATAAGTAGCCTTCCTTCTGTATGTAGGATTGAACATATATTCCAATCCATATATTCCCAGTACTTTAACTTCAACTAATAAATTTTACTTTCAGTCATGTGCCAAATTGGAAGTTATAACAGGGATTGGGGGTTATAAAGGAATTTGGCAAATGCACTATGGAAATTCTTCTACTTTTTCTGACGAGCAGCATGGGAGAGGTATAAAATCCAATTAATCCGCAACCAACTCGGACAGATTATGCCTCACTTTATACTTTATTCAAAGGCATCAGCCCTCAGAAGCACAGCACAGCACCTGATAATACTGCACAGCAGTGCCAGATACAAGTACTGGTATACGAATCCAAGCATCTGGTTGCGAGGATAGAACTCTCAGCCTTCTGATCTTCCTGGCATCAACGGCAAGTACACAACCTGCCTAACCACTGAATGTTCCGGAATGAGATCAGACCACCAATTCCCCAATCACTACAGCCAATGACATGGTTCTGGAACACACTGGACAATACGCAACCCCCCACATACACACACACACACACTACCAAGAGCTCCCTCCTTTAAATGTTTTCCTGAAACCATAAAGCTCAAGAACTTGGTGTTGCACCCATCACAGCTTGTTGGCATTTCTTCAGTGGTAACAGCTTTGCTAACACTAATAGCTAATCACTTACATGGTTTGAACCATAGTACTGTTGTAGCCTAACTTGTACTTACTATTAGACAAGACAACATATCAGTCTTGAAAAGATGCAAAGCTCCCGGAAACATGTTTATAGCAGCAGAACTCACCAGGAAAAGAAAAGTTAAATATTTTTAGTGCCCTTTTCAAATTCAAAACAAATTAACTGATGCTAACTTTGTGCTCTGTATGCCAGCAGCATATCTGCTTGTTTCCTTGTACGGAATTCTGTTCCCTGAAGGCGCACACACGCTTATCCCTCAGGAACTCTACCTGTTCTCAGAAATATGTCAATGTTTGCTCTCTCTTCCATTTCACTGATCCGTTACCTGGTACATTTATTTGTAGAGTACACGTTTCATTTCCCACAGGCTACTGAAGGGGGAGTGAAAAAACAGTGAGGTACAAGGGATATGGATAAAACATTTGCCATCTGGTTCCCAAAAGAAAAATGTCATTTTGAGCATAATGTTCAAATTTGTTTAATCAACAAATTAACAAGAAAGAAAAGAACACCGCAGCCTATCAAACAACATTAGAATAAGCCTTGTTCATTTAAACATCTGCCAGTATGTCTGCGTTAAAAGCTCCACAGACAATAAAGAAGTGGATTTCTCTCTCTCTGCCTATAAATGTTTTACGTCTCTGCAGATTTTATCAAATCGGGACCTGCTTAATCACCAGAATTTCCTACAAAATAAGAAACGTGCTCTGTCTTCCTGAATACACTGCTGAGAAGAGAAAGAAAACAGTTTGCTGTGAGGGGGTCTCTACAACAGAGCGCTAAGTGCCCTTCTGAGTAGCAGTGAAATAAGGCTTTCATTTCCATTTGACCAGTTACAATTTCATGACCATATTTTTTAGCACTACAGGTATAAAATGAATTTTTGCTTTTCAGCAGCTTCTAAGCCTCACCATGTGTCTGGGTCTTTGTAATAGAAGCCCCTAACAACATATCTAGATTAACAAGTTTATTTATACTACATTGTATTTACATAGGTGTATTGACTTTTGACAATGTTTATGAATGCAATTCACATAGAGCTCAATTATAATGGTGGTCAGTTCCATAAAAGATATAAAGTACCACATTTATCAATGCAAGACTAAGTTGTTCACAAAAATTAAGTAAGGAACGTGAAAGCTCCACTGAGACTTTTTTAACTACTGTTTGTAATAATTAGAATTTGATGGGGGCAGGCAGCAAATGACTGCAGTGAGAAAGTACAGTTGTGTAAAATCTTACCATAACAGTAGATGATGTTTCCTCCACTGTTGCAGTATTCTTCACGGAAGGGATCACCTGCCAAGGATAGCCTAAAGTCCATGCAGTATACCAAACTCTCTAGATTTTATACAGAATGTACATCACATGTATGCTCCCCACGTAGGGCATAAAGTTGATATACAGATGCAAATACTCAGAACTGAATAGCCCCAGGAGGAACAAAATACCCCCCCCCCCCAAGGACAACATAGAACATGTACATCCAGAAAAAAAATGTTCAGAAGGGAAAGGGAGTGACAGACACTTTGCCAGGAGGGTAACAAAAGACAGGGGCGAAGGTCATTACAGGGGAGAGACCAAATACTGTAACAGTGAATAGAAGGACATCTACAGTTATGGTACAATTTTACAGAACTGTACTATGTCCTTCCATATCACTGCTGCAATATTCTTCACTGAAGGGAGAGTACAAAAGCTCAGGAGAAGGAACAGAAAAGGCCTCTCCAAACCCATGCAGAACAGCTCTGGCAAAACCTGCACTGGCCCTGGAAACATCTCATTTGTAATGCTTAGTAAAACTATAAAGAGAGGTCCAAGTAGCTTCAGGGATGGAATTGATGTTCAAACCCTTGAAAAAGGCAACAGAAAAGGGAACAATCCAAGTAAAATTTGCCTTTACAGGTGAAGAAAGACATTTGTCACTGAAGGAGCAGAAGGAAATGTCCTTAGAGGTTCAGAAGGAGACTTGGAAACAACTAAACCCAACGTCCTGAGATGAAAAGAAACGATTTGTCAAATCTGTGAATAACCTCTCATCAAATAACATCTGAGCTGCCTATGCAGATCCAAGGTGTGAAGAAATTCTTCACTGCAGACTGTGGAGAAGGAAGAAGGAAGGACGTTAATAGACTGATTAAGGGACAACCTTGGGCAAAAAGAAGAATTAGTCAGAGGAGACACCCTGTCTCTGTGAAAAATTAAAAATGGAGGAATGGCCATAACAGCCTGAAGCTTAGACACTCACTTGGCTGAAGTAAGAGCCAACACTAGAACAGTCTTCCAAGTACAAAGTTGCAAGGAAGCTGAACTAGCAGGTTCAAAAGGAGCCGGAGTCAATTTTTCAAGAACAAAACTGAGGTCCCAAGGAGCAGGAATAGGCTTTCTCAGGGACCTGAAATGAAAGACGCCTTTAACAAACGGCTAGACCTCAAACTGAGGGGCCAAAGGAGGGTTCAAGGACAAACAAACAGATTGCCAACATGGGAGCTTTAACTGAAAAATATACCAAGCCAGCATAGAGCGGATCTCGCAAATGATAGCGGATCTCGCAAATGATAGAGAACCAGAAGAATCTCTCTCTATTTTCTCCAAATCTTTTGGGTTTCTAATGCAATGACAGGAATGGACCCCATTCCTAAGTCAAAGTACGATTAGCGTTCATAAATTTAGTATGGTTTCAATCTTTGTCAGCCAAAAGTGCTCATTGCAGCACCCACAGTGTACCCAGAAATGGCTCCTTCTGCAGTTTGTATTGAGTTGTATGCATATCTATATACGATTGTAGATTCTTTTTTATAAGACCCATTGCTCTTACTACTATTAAAACTGTCTGGGTATCTTTCTTCCACATTGTTCTCATTTCTCTGCAAATCTTGATATTTTATGACTTTGTGTCCCTCTGTATGTAAGCCAATGTAGCAAACCCCTAATGGTGAGAGAGGCACTAAACAGAAAACCCGTTTCATTTAGACCAACATGATTTTCTGGTAGTGGGTTTCCTGGCCTCTTGCAGAACCTGAAGCACCTCCTCAAAAAAAATGCCAAAAAGGGATCTAAACCCCATCACCCACGGTATCATTTGAAGAGTGTACAGGTAAGGATGGATAAGAGATCCCTTGAATTGTGTGAGAAGACCCCCCCTCCCCCCCCCCCCCGTGAAGTAACTTGTGGTGATGGCCCCTGGCCAGATGAAAACAATGGGGAACTCACGCTGTCTGTGCTAAAAAGGAGTCACCAACAAAATGTTGGGGCAGTGCTGCCTGATCTTGTGCAGAAAAAGGGAGTCACCAACAAGATTTTGGGGCAGTGCTGCCTGATCTTGCACAGAAAAAGGGAGTCACCAACAAGACTTTGGGGCAGTGCTGCCTGATCTTGCACAGAAAAAGGGAGTCACCAACAAGACTTTGGAGCAGTGATGCCTGATCTTGTGCAGAAAAAGGGAGTCACCAACAAGACTTTGGGGCAGTGCTGCCTGATCTTGTGCAGAAAAAGGGAGTCACCAACAAGACTTTGGGGCAGTGCTGCCTGATCTTGCACAGAAAAAGGGAGTCACCAACAAGACTTTGGGGCAGTGCTGCCTGATCTTGCACAGAAAAAGGGAGTCACCAACAAGACTTTGGGGCAGTGCTGCCTGATCTTGTGCAGAAATCTTGGCGGCAGTGGAATGGGAGGACAGGCGTACTGAAACATGCGGAGCGCATGTGTGTGACTTACTGTGCATATAAAATCTAAAGGCTTTGGTTACTGGCCAGACATTGCGCTATCCTTGGTTGAAGATCCCTTCAGCTAAGGATACTGCAGCAGTAATGTGGAAGGACATCTACATCTTCCTTTGATATTAAGCATCAAAGTAAGAAATACTGAAATAAAACACGACTGTCAACACATCCTAAATAAGGCTGGATATTTTTTTCCTTGTGTCACAATTTCATTTGTGTGCTAATCATGGGAGATGCAGGAAAAATCAAACAACCAAATGCACAAGTTAAAAGCAAACATTCAAAATCACTTGTAGCTGAATAGCATGACGTGACAGTTGCCATTTGAAAGGTGCTGATATGGAATATAAAGGGATAGGAATGGTGAGAGAGAAACTGCAGAGAGGCAAGCTAACCTATCATGGTGACAGCAAACAAATATTTTTCATATCATGAGGGTTCGATTCTCCATAACAGCATGGAAATAAAGAATAAAAGGAAACAAGGAAAGGACAACTTCAAAACAGGCTTTTACTTAGTAAAAACCGAATGGAGTTGAACCATGTAAGCATTGTTAAACTGTTAAAAGAACCATCTACCTTGAAAAGTGACCTACGGCCAGCTCACTGATCTTCTTAGTCCATGGGTCTACTTTCCCTAAGCAACATTCTGTAAAATGACTGTGAAACTGAACGGACCGCAGGCCGCTGACCAATTGATACGTAAAGAAGCAGAACAAGGCAAAAATATTACTCCAATATTTGATCACATCAGCAAGAGGACATAGCCAGGAGACTCAGTCTCCGACACTTTGTACCCCAGAACATGCAGTGCAAACAGTACAATAGTCTCTCAAGTAGCAAGCAGAACCCCGGGTCTGCACATTAATTCTGACCGCATCAAATTGCTCAAAAGACACCTTGTCCTCAGGACTTAAGATGGATCAAAATTTGAATAAACTGTTTCTATGTGAGATCCAGTAATCAGAAGTACCTACATGTGTAAGGGAATATAAGAAAGTAATATGTGTGTGTTAAGTATTAAGGAGATGAAATATTATGGTACAGCTGAAATGTCTGATAATTTCCTGAGGTGAATTAATTGAGACCTCCTTGAAATGCATGGCAGCTATTAACATTGATGTTTTTTGTTGCATCTGACTTGAAAAGATGAATGCATTTGTCTTGGCACAACAAGTTGGCATTCACAGTGCTTAGTTCTCCATTTCAGTTCTCTATGGAGAATCTTCTATGTGGAGTCTACTGGGTCTTCAGCTATCCTCCCAAATCCAAAGACATGACATAAGTGAACAGAAAATCCTCCAAAACTGCCTGTTTTGTGTGTGTAGGGGGGAGGACATACGGACCTCATCTGAGTGTGCATATGTCTGCTTAGGCACGTGTGTCTATCTTGTAACAGAAGTGATCATTTCCTTTCCTATAACGTACTGCGAGTTGGACTACTACTAGAAAGCTCTACTGTGTTGCACTGTTTGAGCTTTTCACCCTGGAACTAATGATGTCACAGTTAATGAGTAAAAATAAAGCGGCAACACCCTAGCAGGAGAACACCAAACAAATCACAGAGACATACTTAGCAACAACTGTTGATCTGGGTTAGTATGAATAACAACACAGGATACAGTAACAAAAGTAGACAGCACAACCAGGCCCCAGTTTACTGTCTGTTCTGATGGGTTATAGCCAACTATTAAGGATGCAAACAATCCCAGATCCTGGAACAGCTGGGCCACTGTGGAATCAACTAGGAAGCAAAGCACAGCAGATGACGGAATCAGTCTGACCCTAATCAGGAAAAAGCAGGAAGACAATAGTACAACCTTCTTTAACAGCAATGAAGAACAGTCATGTCTAGCTACACCATCATCCCACAGATTGTTACCCAGGGGGCCTTTCTAAGCCTAGCCAAGTTTTTCCGACAGAATAATGATGTCCTGTATCCAAATATTGAGGGCCAGCCATTTATAAGCTACTTTTGCCCATAAGGGACATGGGTGCCAGGCCTGGTATACATTTTCTACTGGTCTAGGTTGCACTAAAACGGAGTAACAGAAGAATTTAGCTTCACATGGATGGGAAGTCTGTTCCATAGGAGAGGCAGTTTCTGGGATATGCATCTGTCTCTCCAGCATGTTCTGTTTAAGTCACAGACACAATTCAGGTCCCTAGACTTTGCATTTTTAGTATAAATATGCAGGAGATTCATAAGTGTGGGGTTTGTGGATGCCTTGTAAAACTGAGGCTCTCCATCCTAACTGACAGAATGGCCATTAACCCCCCCACCCCCACCCCACCGCAGTTTCAGATAACGGGTCAGTGCATCCCATTCATGCTCTTCCCCTTCAAAGAACTTACAAATTACAACTTTGTTCTGTTTCTTAAATTAGAAAAGTCACTTCCGTATGCAACAGCTAAAGGTTATAGAAGACAGGTGAAGCAGTTGTTCACCTGAGTAATAAGAACCTGAATCCTGTCTATACAAAGCTGTTTGCCATCCTCCATATAGGTCACTTTTCTACAGGACTACCACCACCCTCCATAAGATCAATCATCTGCAAGACTACCACCACCCTCATAAGGTAAATCTACAGGACTACCACCTCCATCTATATGGTCAATAATCTACAGGACTACCACCACCCTCCATATGGTCAATAATCTGCAGGACTACCACCACTTTCCATAAAGGTCAATCATCTACCAAACTGTACACCTATATCACTTTCTGACTTGTTGCTAAAGTTCTAAAGAGATGAGTTGACAATCAGCCTACATCCTGTTTGACATACAACAACTTTCAACCTCCCACCATGTTTTTGACCACAGCAAAGGGGATCAATCTGTCTTACATGAGAGAAATGGTAGGCTCGGTAATAGTAGACATCTCTGAGGCATTCAGTATCCATTTTGCACCTCACTCCTCTGCTTAAACATTATATCCTTAAATTCAGTTCAGTGAGCTAGTGTGCATGTTCTCTCTCAAATCACTCAAGACCATCCACCAGAATACCTTTTGTCTCCTCCTGATCCTATCAATGTAAGTGTCACTGCAGGGTGACTATTTGGACATTTTTTGTACCTGTGTCAACAGCATGCATGTGTATTCTGACTCAGCTCGACAGATACAATAAATATGCTGTTGACTCCTTTCTGCTCTTCTCTGCCATGCCATTTGCTGAGTTCACTCCATCCACAGCCGTATTTTAATATTTTAGAAAACTAGTTCAAGAACAAATGTCTTCTTACTACATTATGAATCAAAGCAACACTACTCCGTGGAAGTACTTTATTCTCTACTTACTCAAAGCCAAAAAATAGTTCACTTAAAAACATTAGCTGCATCACTCATGGGCTAACAACTTTTTACAGACCGGCTCTTCTCTTCATTTCCTTTCCAGGATACATTACGTATCTTCTCGAAGGCAACTCTGGCAGTGTGCCAGGATTCACTTTACCACAGCAGGATCTGGATGCATAACTGCATGTCTCTCAACTATGCAATATAAAGTGCACCAGGCAGTGAAACATGGTGCATCTAAAAACTCGCTGCAATGCCAATAAAGTGAATTTCAAGGAACCTTCAGTGCCCTGTACCTCCTTAGTTGGTGGACTAAGCCCTCCTGTTTTAATATATGCTAGTAGTGAGACTGCTGTACAGTGGAATAAAGGGAAATAATTTGCAATACCACAGTCTTAGATATAGTACATATTCCACACATTAGCACTTTCATTTACTCTATTCCAAGAACAAGTGTGGCTTACATCTCCAACAGGAAGAATTTGTAACAGAATTCACCCTCCCAAACTTCCCTAAAATGTAAAAGGCAGGCCATCTGAAGACTGTGGCTGATACATGACAGCAGGCATGCAAATACTTGAATTCAAGATCCACAGTACCAAATGCAGACACGAGACCAAACGGACTGCAAAAACACACTATTAAAAAAGTAATCTGCAGACTGCGTTATTTAATATACATTAACCAAAGCTAAAAGTGTAAGTTTAATGCATCAATAAAAAGTAAAATAAAAGAACCTAAGTGATAAAATCTACAATGCTAAAGCTAAAATTAGTTATGAAAATTGGAGTCTTAAAAGCTCAGAAATCAACTTATGTGAAGGATTCATCTTTTAATGTAGTGTGAGTTTAAAACATTAAAACTCTGAAACTGTAATTTGTAGGTGTAAAGACATTATTCGCTTATTTTCAACCTGTCACATAGTGCTTTGGGTGGCACTTCTGCAATGCCTTATTTGTTCAAGGTTTCTATAATGCCATGCATTTCCCTCCCACATTGCAATTTTCAGAGTAAATCAATATACTTGAGCTTTATACATCCCCCCTAGAAATAATTGTAATTAAAAAGTCCTAATCGCTGCCATTAAATCTATAATTGCACTTTGCAAATTAACAGTAATTTATATTATTGTGAATCCTGCCCCAGTGGCACACTGATAGAGTTCTTGCTTAACCACAGCCTGCAGAAGTCAGAAAGGCCTCAGTCATGATTCATCGTGATGTAGGTATCAAAAGTTAAACTAATCAAGATAACATGAAGTTAATTTCAGACTGGAGCACGAAGATTACAAAATACAAAAAAAGTGCAGGAAAAACTAAAAGCATGAGCTGTGAGATCACCAACAGTAAATCCCACTTTAAAGAAACAATTTGCTACAAAGTGTCTATTCTTAACCATTCCTTCACTTAATGTTCAAAATGCATGACAAGAAGTATTTTGAATATTCTGAATTGCCCCTCTGCACTCAGCATTAGTGACAAATTAAGCTTTCTACAAAGTTTTATATATCATGTGCTCACTGTATTTTTCACAAGAATGTTAATGCTAATATTCAATCAGAGCATACTGTCTCAAGAAATTAAAACAAAAATGTGTTGAGGTTTTTGCAATGCAGGCTAGAATAAACTTGGGAGAGAAAATGCACCTTTGCTCAAAAGGATCTGTGCCTTTCTTATTACTTGGCTGATTTCCATCACTCAATATCCTCTCAACAAAGACACTTTTCTATTATCAGAAAGGAGCTTGTATTAAATATCTGCTTTCATTACTAACTTTACCAGTATTTCTACACTATTTTTATATATTTCTAGAATCTCAGAGCAGACTGTTTTTATTTGCTTCTGCAGAATTTGAGAGATTTATGACAATCTGCTTTCAAAGGCACTTTTTGTTTAAACTGTTGCTTTTAAATGTTCAGGATATAATCTGCATGAAAATTCCAACGCAATTTAAGCATATAGTATTTTATAAGCAGTACAAACTTAAATTAATCCATTGCTTATTACACGTATAAACTGTGATAACTAGATGTGCTTTACATCTGTTAGAATCAGTCCCCATTTGAACTAAACTTGGGTGTTAACTCGATGAAACATCAAGCACTCAAGTGCTACAAATTTCAACTATGTGGATAGCACATTGTAAAGAAATGGGGTGCAAGGCAGAGCAGGTAGGCTGTTCCTTAAACAGCCCCACATACAACATTTGTAGGAAAAAAAAAAAGACAAAAACGGGGAAATAATTTGGCTAGTACCTTCCCTGGCTGTAGTTTCATTGGGCTTTACAGATCATTTAATTAAATTCTCTGAAGAGTGTTGATATACAACCGACAAGGTGCAGCCGATAAATATTTTTATACGACTTGCGTTAACTAATAAAAACATGGGGGGGGGCAAAAAAATTGCTACCTAGGAAAAGGTGGAGTGCAGTCTAAACTTCTGTAAACACTGAAGTTCCTGAGAAAGTACTACAAAGTTTACATATCAAACAACTTTAGCTATGCGAAAATAAGATTAATTGCATAAATAATTTACCAATATCTCACACAAGTGGCTTGCTTAGAATATAACCTGTATTGAACTGTTTTCCATGTTTTCAGAAAGAAGCAAATGCCTTTCACTTTGTAAAAAATGTACCACTATCCACTTAACCTGTATTTAAAGTTTCTATAACTTCAGACATGCAGCCTTCAAAACGGTTATTTGCATATTCAAATGGGGGGGGGGGTATTTGGAATAAATGTTTTATTTTACAGACTTTGAATATGCAATGCCAAAATGAGTTGTGCGATTTACATAGGACAAACATAACAATGGTACATTTTTTTTCGTCACATGACAGCTTGTAATGACTAGTCTGATTGGGTTTGAAACCTACTTTTACAAACCAAATGACACTCTGGATATGTGAAGTACAGTGGCTGTGGTTCTAAAATCTGATCCTCTGCCCACAAATAAGTCTGATGGCCACTGGAGGAATGGGCTCTTTAATTATACCACTGGTACTCAAGAAGTTAAAGTAGAAAAGATGCACACAAATCTGATTCAATGACCAAATCATCGAATGCAACTTGTCCTCAACAGCATCCTGGGAATATGCATAGTTGTCCTCTGTCTGGATTTCCAACTTCCAAACCCAGGCTAGAACTACATATTGACCACTTACTGAGCAGAATCTTTGGCCTGACAGCCTAGGCCCTTTCCCACTGCATCATTTGATGCCTTGTGTGCCCTCTCTGATCTGCACTCCAGAGAATAAGCCAGGTACTAACGTTTTACCTCTTACACTGTCACGGTCTTCAAGAAGATGGTGAACCATGAACAATAAATAAACAAACAAATAGATAATAAGTCCATTCTCCAATCTGGCACTTCTTCCCTTCTTCTCTGTTAAGTACAGGCTTCAGACCCCTAATGCCTTCTTGCTCTACATGAGAACAAAACCAAAGGTCTGACCCAATCTGGTGCTCCTTCTTCACTAAGGAGAACTGCCAGGTCCTAAAGGACATCCATTTCGGTTCCTACCCTTTGTGAAACAAAGAAAGAATGAAAAAGAAAACAAAGGGAAGTGCTGATCATACCACCTGACACATGTACCCGGGGAGAGCCTGTTGTCCTCATCCTATCCTAGTTACTCTTCTACATGGAAAGCTGATAGAATTCTCCAACTCTCCACAACTTTTGGTCTTGCAAGGGAGGACTGCAGCAATTCTAGATAGGGTAATGGCTCATCAGCTGCAGCAATACAGACAATAGTTAAAAGATAGCAAACAATCAATCAATCAATCAATCAGAGGACTTTAGGAAGGATTGGGAAGACAGACTGGATAAGCAATTTGCAAAGAAACAATGGGGAGACGTATGTAGGTCTCCCAAATATGCAACGAAGTCTAGAAGACTTAGAATGTTTGCTTGGAAATGTCTACATAGGTATTTTTATACCCCAAGTAGATTCCAAATAAATTTTGCTCACGTAGACAGCAAATGTTGGAGGTGTGATAGGGAAGAAAGAGGTAACTGAAAACAATTTTTTGGGAGTGTAACGAGTTGCAATATTTTAAAAATTCCCTACAGACTATTTAATCAGAAATATTGGGTGAACAAATTGGCATAACTAAGGAAATTTTTTTTTTGAGCTACAATACAGAATCGGAATTGCCTAGACATAGCAATACCTTGCCGAGTCTAATTATGATGGCTGCCAAAAAACAATTACTAGAAAATGGAAAATAAAATCTAAACTAAATATAAACTAGAAGCAATTAATAAAGTAACAGAGATAAAACAACTGGAATGGGATCTTTAGAAAAGGGTTGGAGCAAATTCCATAGAAAAAAAAATGGAATTGTGGGAACAATACTTGCTGAATAATGTTTTGGAGCAGGAATGAGGTTTAAAAGAAGGCGGGATCTGAATGAGCTATGTAATGTTTGACTGACAATGACTTGATAGATAAGTGATGTATAATGTTTGCAACTAAAATTATGTCAATATGGTCTGTTTTCATTTATATAAATATATAACTGCTTATGTCATAAGAAGATGTTTTTTTTTTTTTTTTTTTTTTTTTTTTTAAACAAGAAATACCAAACATAAATGGTAATGTGTTGAATGAACTAGCCAATCAGAGGTGGATACTGGTACATTGACAACATACAAGGCTAAAGAACACCTTCATTTCAAATAGTGAGTAGCAAATAGAGAACCAGACAGAAGAGCTTAAAACTGAGCAGATAAAGTAACTTTACCTATAAAACAAAGCTGTTATCGCTGACACAAATTAAATACACAGTAGTAATACATTTTGCACAATGGATAGAAAAAAATAATTCAGTTTTGAGATAGACACTTGAAGAAAACCTCCAATTAAGCTATATAAATACCTTAGCAGTCTCTATTCAAAAGAATACTAATGCCTAACTGGTGAGTCTCTAGAATATTATATAAGCTAGACTGAAGACAGCAACTTACATAGATGTTTTCAGAGTATGATCTAAGCAAGACTGACAATACACATTTTCCAGCTCAAAATATAAATATTTTGCTTACGTCTTTCCCACAACAGCCAAAGATAGTTACACAATTTTTTGCATATATATGCATCTAATTACTTTCACATGGCTCTCTTCGTAGCTCTGGGCTGATTCTCCCAAATGCACCTTTGTATGACTACCTCAAAGTTTAACTGCTACCAGTAATTAAACGGCTGTCATAATCAGAAACACCTTTGCACTTCCTCAAACACATGCATTAATTTTCCTGGAGAATATAGTTAAAGGACATTAAACATATTTTATATTACAAGCAACTACAAATGAAGTGGTGCAGGCAACTGTTCCTCCAAAATTAGAAATACAATGTAGAAGCAACAAAGGAGGGTCCAGACCACAGCTACTAAAAACATATAAAAGTTTTAATCCAAAGTGAGCGCTTTCGTAGCTCAAGGCTACTTCATCAGACAAAACTTACATCAAAATATGCAGTTTATATACCTTCAAGCTGAATAATCAAACTAATTAGCTTAAAGGCAATTAACCAATTCATTAACACTGAGTAGACCAAAATGTAAAACTGCATGGAAAGCATATTACACCCAATACATTCATCTAGTAGTACATATAGGCTACACAAATAATGAATACATATCAAAGAAGATATCAAAAACATTTACCTAATACCTGAGCCTCTCTAAAAATGCATATACATATTATAAAAAACTTATGTTGTCTCTAAAACATCATTCAAAATACATAAAATACATGATAAAGTACATAATGATCTAGCCACTGTTATCTAATGCCTCTATCCATTAGTACTGGTTTAATGCAAATTTTTTCAATAATACCCTTACCAACATTGGCTTACTTACAAAATTCCAAAAACTCTTCCAAAATTAATTCATATACATACATATTTTTTAAAAAAACTTCCTGTATTTAACTTATTTTATTTTTTATTCTATTTCTCATTTTCAGTCTAAATAACTAAATTGACATCCAAATTCAACCCTCTAGGGGATAGTGTTCTATAATTTTAAATCATCCTATTCTCAAGTTTATCTAATGCTTGCTTAAAATTACTCCTCTAAGTGGGTGGAGATGTGCCAAAACACTAAAAAAGAAACTTTCATTAGAAACCCCCATGTACAACTAGAGAAATGTTCAGCAACAGGGCTATCCATATTACATTTCCTTACATCACCCACATGCTCCATAATTCTAACCTTAAGTTTACGTTAAGTTTGACCAATATACCACTTTATATTCTGACACCCACACGTAATTACATGCACTACTCCAAAGGATTCACAACTGAATCCTTCCGTAGCTAAATATTTACTGCTATTAATTTTTCTCCAGTTAAATTCCTAATCTTCGGACAGACCTTACATTTTCCACAAGCCCTAGCCCCCACTTCATCTCCCTTATTCAAAGTCCCTGAGTTAAAATTTAACAATTCTATCAAATTACTATATCTTCCATAGGAGAAGGTCACCTTTTTAGGAACAGCCTACACACCTGACCATCCCGTCATACTATGTGCCATAAATCTGCAACTATCCTTTCCAGAATTCCTGAAAAGGGAGAAAACTTTGAAACAAAGAATAATCTTTCATCATTTTATTCTTCTCTCTCATAATTCAATTTATATCTTAACATTTCTATTTCCATAAAGTTTCCTATGTTCCACAAAATTTTGAAGGACCTTCCTTCTAGCATTCGTTAATAAATCACATGAATAACCCAGGGATAATAACCTTTCATTAATCTCATCCAAACTTTTCTTTCTGTCTTCCACTGTATTACAATAAACTCTACCAAACTCAACATTAGAGAGTGATTTAATCAAGTGGGGAGAATGCCTACTACTAGCGTGGAGAAAATTAACAGCTGTTGTTTTTCTGTAAGGTTTATATTGAATCATATCCTGTTTTACATAAAATTTTACATCTAGAAATACAATAGACTTGGAGCCCATTTCATAAGTAAATTTCAACCCGTATGAATTACTATAATTCTTCAATAAATGTCTGAAACTGTTCCTGACTACCCTTATGTAGATCAGAGTGTAAAGTGTGTGTGTGTGCCATGTCTTTAAGAAGCATGCGAGGCTGTGTGTGTGCATGTATAAATTCCAGACATGTGCAATCCCTGGTGCCATTTTGTAGAAGCAGTCAGAGAGTGAGCATGTATGAATTCACAATAGTTAGTGTATAAGTTACTTAAGTCATAGTCAATAAGCCTCTATAGTGATGGGTTTGTATAAAATAAATCTGCTTAAACAGAACCCACGAAGACTCATTTATTCATGTACCAACACGAAAGCGCCACCTTACAAACAAAAAAACAAATCTATAAACCTTTTAAAACAAATAACCCTCTCACCAAATAAGTTGTTGGATAAATAAACTGCTTTTCAAATTCACCCATATATATAATAGCATATGTTGGGGCAAAGGATACCCATCCACAGCTGTTCCCCTCTTCTGAAGAAAAATATTTCGTACCCAACAAAAACAGTTATGGGCGAGACAAAATTCCAAAATAAACACTAAAAAAAGAGGTACCAGAATTCACATTAAAAGGTGCTTTTCTGGGTATTCGTGTTGTGGCTGTTATTTACAGAGTGATGATAGGCAGGTTGCTAACCTATTGCTGCATATCCAAGCACCAAAGGAAGTCTAGTTAACAAATCTATAAATAGACACCCACAGAATCCACAGTTACAGCAGACTTATCATCCACATTTATGTGAAGGATCCCAGAAAAACTGTAGTTGCTTAGAAAATAAATAAAAAAAGACAATCATGAATCTTCTCATTCTGACTATCTGCTTTATCTTAATCAGGATTAGGGTGCATATGTTAACCTTCATTAGGATAAAGAGGGTAAGCAAAGAATGAATGCATGATTAGAACCTTCTTTCTCATGGAGTAACAGTACATGGATAACCAAGTCATGTAATTTTACTACAGGAGATAAGTATTAGAAATCTTTTGCCCAGAGCAGCTGGTCTTGCAGATTACCAAAGATGCTAAAAGGGGGAGATGCTTCAAATTTCAGGGACTTTTTTCTTGCAGTTACTTTACCACTTACTGGTAAGATACCCAATTTAATTTTTGAGCAACAGCAAACACTGTCCAAAAATTTGAGTTATGCATTTTTTAAGCTTTTTATTGACTTTTTTTTTTTTTTTTTTTTTTACAGTGACTGGAGTTGGGGATGGGATGAGGATGGCTGTGACTGACCATAGGAAGTTGAAATGGACATTTAAGTGTCTTCCTGATCATATATTGCATGTGATCATGGCAGAGGGGCAAGATGAGATGCATCATTATGACCTTTCTTTCACCCTGATCACAAGCTAACATCAGTGATATACAGGAGGTGGCTATTTTGTTTTGTTTTATTTTGGGGGGGGGGGTGCATGGGAGAGGAAGAAGCAATGTATGTTTTTATAACTGAACAACAGAAGTGTATACAGAAAGTGTTCATTTTTCATCCTGGGGGTGCAGTCAAGTATCTTAGTGTTTTTTGGAAAAAAAAAAGTATCTTAGTGTTCAGTGTAAAACTGGACCTAACTGGTGGACATGCAGTCTGTGGATGAAACTGACTGACCATACTGCCATATGATCATAGTAGAACAATCATGGAGTTGGCTTGACAGGGATTGTGGATATTTGACTGAAACAAGTTAAATTACATTACATTATTTTTATCACACTCAGACATCTAAGGAGTACACAGTCAGACACTATAATGGTTGGTACTTACACAACTTGTGGAACAGACTGAATGACCTTAGCTGTGTGGAATGATCATTTTAAACAGTTATTGATATACTTTGTATGGAATAGTGTACACTGGTAAGAAATAAGTTGAGATAAAAATACTGACTGCAATCAGACATCTACAAATGTCTGAGTCAATGTTACTGCAACTGATAGGTACACAAGCTGTGCCAGTGACTAACTCCTGCCTCATTAGACTACAGATAAATGGTCATGAATATGGATTATCAGGGCTAGTGTGGGTGGGTTTATGGGAATCAAGCAGAGATACACGACTGTTCCAATTAATACTATTATTTCATTACTTTCAGACATCTGAGGCACATACAGTCAACAAAGTAGATAAAACTGGATGGTTCAAAACTAGGCTGTGGAAGAAAGTGATTACCTAAAACAAAAGATGGGGTCAAACAGTACTACCTCTGGCTTAATGTTCACTACTGTGGCCCTTTTTAATTCTAATCAGACATTGGTGATTTACATGAATTCGTAGCATGTGTCAGTACCATAATGCATTCTATTGATAAGGCTGTAATTGGTGAGTATTGAGGCAATTGGAGAATAAAAGGGACTGATTTACTGCTGTCATTTGATCACAAACATTCACTGATCTGGCTTGGAAGGGAGCTTGTGTGCAGTTGAATGCAACACACTGAAATACATTAGTATCAATTATTACAATGAGAAGTGAGGTGTACGGATTCAATAAAATGGCTGTAAACTGGTGGGTATACACACAGTCTGTGGATGAGCAATGACCATCCCTTGCACTTATTTTTACATTTAGAAAGACACAAATTTGGCTTGGCAGAGATGATAGGTGTGTATGAGAGAGAGCGAGAGAGAGATGGGCTGGTTGGATGTGTGCGGATTAATAATCATCAACTTTTCTTAGTGGGTATTTACTGTCACCTCTTTAACATCAAAGAAGGTACTCTATTGAATAGGTATATTTGGCTGAGACATGGGGGCAAAATGTTGTCAAATTCTGTAATCCTTAATGAACACAGTGAAGGGATAAGCCATGCTTTGATTTTCTGTGCACTACTTATAATTTTGCAGTGTTCTTATTGCAAATATTGTTATACATATTTATGTAACTAATCTAATTTCCTTTTCTTAAGCAGGCAACTACATAGCAGAAAATCAAATATATTCGCACAATCTGAAATTCTTCATTATAACTGGTTTCCACTGGAAGGGGCATGATACAACTTATCAAAAAACAATCCAAATACTGGCGGTCAAAGAAACCCAACTTCAGAAAGGCTCTACCAAAAAAAAAAATCAAATGAGTCACAACACACTAAAGCTTGTGAAACATGCAATTAGCTAATAAGCTTTGAGGCTTCATCAGAATACAGAATAGCTCCATATTCACTTGTCAGTTACATAACAATATTCAATGTATTTGTTAATTTCATTAAGATAATTAAGTCTCAATTAGTCATTTCTTAAAACAATATATCCAAGAAACATAAAAAATTGTAAAACTATGTAGAAAAGTATCATATCGAACACAAACGCATATCCTAAAAATAATTACATTTGTAATTTTATATACATTTTTATTCAATCTCACCAGCTGACATTTTCCACAAACTGGTTTTATGCAACTCTGGAACTAATTTGTTTTTATTCTATTTTGCTAGACAAATATTTTTAATGCGAGTTTTTATTATATTATTTAAAATAAATTTAAATTTTAATATAGTGACAATATTTTGGCAGTCATATTTATAACTTTACTAAAATATATTGAATATCGGTGTGTGTGTGACTGGTGAACATGGCGTTATTCTGTATTCTGATGAAGTCTCTTTAAAGATGAAAAGTGAACTGCATGTTTCACAAGCTTAAATAAAAGTGTTGTGGTGATGAGACTGATTTTTTTTTTTAGCAGATCCTTTCTGAAGCTGGGTTTCATTGACAACTGGTATTTGGATTGTGTTTTTATGGTTCTTTCCAGACTTCTTTCTCAGTTTGATTTTTTCATACAACGTACTACTTTGCAACCAAAACTACTATAAGGAATATATTTCTAATAATCTTTAATTGTATCAGAACTAAATTCATATTGTTAAACACTTTATTAAATTATCACTCATAAAATAGGCATCCATCTATTAATAGAAAACAAACCATTTGAAGTTTTTTTCCATTTATACACATTATACGTTACAGGTTTTTTTTGGTTTTTTTTTTGTTTTTCATGTAACAAGTGTCTTTCAGTCCACCATTAAATAAATCTGTAAACTAGTGCCTTCCCTTAAACCTCACTCCTCCTCCTGATTATTATTCTGCATGTACTGTTCCCACAAATTCCATTTATTTCAATATAATTTGCTCCTTCCCTTTTCTACTGATGCGGCTTCCATTTCTTTCCCTCTCTTACAATCCATATTACATAAAACACAGTTGGTTTAGATTTTGACTTCCATTTTTATTCATTTTTGTTTGGCAGTCAACACAATTAAACTTAATAAGGCCTTACTATGTCTAGGCGATACAGATCTTGTTTCCCAGCTATAAAGAATGGTTTCCTTAGTTACAGCCATTTACTCCCCATAGCATTTCTAACAGACTACTCTGTAAGGAATTTTTAAAGCCTTCCAACTCATTATACCCCCCCCCCAAAAAAAAAATGTTTCCAGTTTTCTTCTGCATCACACTTTCAACATTTGCTATCTGCTTGAGAAAAATTCTTTGAAATCTGCTTTGGGTAAAAAAAATACCTATGCAAAGACTTCCAACCACATATCTAAAATATTCTGGACTTTTAAATTGTTTTTCTGTTCTTTCTTTCCAATCTTTTCCAAGCACCTCCAATTGATTCTTACAGTTGTATAGTTATTTCACACATATACATACATATATATATATATATATATATACAGCATTTGCTCTACTAATTATCCTTGTTTTAACAGCCGCTACTTTTCTGACAAAGCTCTAGCAGAGCAAGGCCTTGGGACACCGCTATCCCTTTTCTCTTTGCTTACACTCCGACAGGGAAGGCAGTCGGTAACCTGCAGTCCCAACATCTTCTTGGCCTCACCCCATTCTATTACCTTTACTTCTATAGTTATTTGCTCCCAATACTTAAGGTTCCTTTGCCAGTTTTCACAATTCATATACATTTCTGAACGGAAAGAACACATAGATAAAGTCTTCGATGACCTGCGATTGCAGTATTTCTTTCATCTTAACAGCTTGTCAGGCAGATTGGACATCTGACATTTCTTCTGCCTGATATAGAACGCTTTTCTCCTTGTCCCCACCAACAACAATGTGAAGACAGAAGTCCTACGGTTTTAGGTGAACTCTTTCTGTATTAAAATACAAGGTAACAGTCCTATTTTGAGCTAGTAAGACATTTTCTACTGATGTTCTTTATTGTTTGAATAACATCTCAACCGTTCAACTGAAGGTACTCTGGTAAAAAAGTGATGTTAGAGTTCCCATTGTTGTCAAGAACTTCAAATTGCTTGACATACAAACTGTGGACTACTGCTTGAGATGAACAAATCAGGAATACTACGTCACAATCACTGGTGAACATCGGTACCAGAGACTCATGAATTTTGACATAACCGGTATATAGAACTAGAACAGGCAACGAAACTTTTTACCTCCTCACTTAGCAATCCTGTCAGTGCCATATTTTTTTAATGACTGTAGCTCTATGTCATTTTTTAGTATGTTCTAGATATTGTGCAGATGTAATGTAAGTCAGCTTTTGCTTGTCATCATCCATTAATACATTTCTGACTGTGCTTAGTGCAACCCATATTACTGCACCTTGCAGTCTGTTCCTGTGACTTCACACTATACAACATGCATGGCTACTGTGAACCAGGGGTGCATGTAGCCAGGGATACTTGTACTCTGAGGAATACAATTTATTTCTGAACCTGTTAAAAACATTAGGGCTTTATCAAGCCATATGATCTCTATAACCATCTGGCATTGCAAATCTACAAACAATACCTCTTACAGGTTTAGACTGAGCAGCTGAAAATGTTAAATGCATTAAATTTGCGGCGAACAACAGTGTAAGTAATATGATCACTTTTTAAATGCCAGGTAGATGGGGAGTAGAGATAAGCATCTACGAGTACAAAATGAAATTCACTGGCCACACCCCTGGCGTGACCACGTTAACTGTCAACTCTCCTACTATGCAAACCTCCTTCCTCTGTTACTGAACTGCACCCTCTAATTCACAACTCCTGCATCTACTTACAATCAATATACTGACTTACGCATATTACCTCACATGCAACATGCAGACCTTATTAATATGCTAGAGTTGTATTTTTTTCTTAGTTTTATACATTCAACACATCTTAATCTGGCCTATTTTTCTTTGCTCTGAATTAGTTAGTAGGGAGATAATGGACCGAACTGTCTGAAAATACTCTTCATAATAATATTACACCGAGCTTCTGAATCTAGGGTAAATGTCATACATATTCCATTATATACAACTTTTTAAGTTCAGTGAATTTTGCAATGGCACAACTGTTCAGTGTCTGCCCTCAAAGAGGAAATTAGACATGCAGTATCAATATATGCTATATACAAAAAATTGTTTTGAATCTTTATGTGGGTCTCTTTGCATATTGGACACAATTTTTGCAACCATTACCTCGGTTTGCTTAAGTCACTTGCAAAAGATGTTTTTGTTCATTCTTTTCAGACTTGCATACCTCGTTTGTTGGCTACAAATATGGACACGAATGTATCATGCAAAAATAACATATGAATGCATATCACAGCGTGACAGAGAACACACATATTCAGGCTAGTACTGGTCCTTCCAGTTAAATTTTGACAAGTTCTGGTCCACCACTAATAATATCGCACCTTTTTCTGTCTTCCAGTTGTTTCCTCCCACCTTAGACCATATGTGTGTGTGGAAGGGGTTGTATACAAACCAGTACAGAAGTGGAATTGTGCTGCTTTTCACAATAGCTGTCCTAACACAGAGTGAGTTTCCTAATACTTGCTAAGATGCTTCTGTTTTTGACTCGCTATTACATACACTGTGTGCATACACGTGCGCAGACACATACAGACAAATGTATATATATATATATATATATATATATATATATAATATATACACACACACATACACACATATATATATATATATATATATATATATATATATATATATATATATATATATATATATATATGCAGAGCTACCGCACTAAAAAAGCAAGGAAGAACTAAGACTGATATACTACAAAAACTTCATAAATCTATACACTACTAAGAAGGCCACAAAACTGGAAAAATAACACCCCGAGACTGAACTGTTCCTTAGCGCTTTCGTCCGTTTATTGTTGATTCGAACTGGGGATAGTGGCATAGACAGACTCAGCAGGGACATGAATGCAATTAAAGGCATTCTTATGGCCAATTGGAATATCATCAGAGCTGACGGATGCCTCAGTAAAACACTAGGCGATAACCCCACGTTCTCCTACAAGAGGACAAGAACTCTGAGGAGTACATTTGAAAGGAATGACCATAACCCTCCACCCAGCAGTGAAACACCTCAGACTGGCATGTTTTCTTGTGGGCGATGTGTAGTGTGTCCACACATTTTGATAGAACAAACTACCGCTTTCCTCATAACAGGATCCTAGTATCCCACAAAAGGCATTTTGACTGCCACGCTGACTTTGTGGTTTACTCGGCAGTTTGTACCACCTGCGGCAGCTTCTATGTAGGAAAAACAGTCAGGAGTTTGTCTGACAGGGCAAAGGAACACCTTGCTGCCATTAGGAATAAAGACAGCACTAACGCGCTGGGACGACACAGTCAAACCTGCCCTAACTTTAATAAATTCTGTTTCTTTGTCCTAGAGCAAATAGACCAGTTCTTCGGCGACAGCGAGACCTTGCTTGAACTTAAGGAACTAAGGTGGCAAATTTTGCTTAATGCTGAGACTAAACCAGGACTCAATGAGAATGTTAACTTGAAATGTGTGCTCAAATGGAGCAATTGAGTGCAAAATAACTTGCAGAGAGAAGCTAAAATCAGGAAGCCAATGAGCACAGCTACTCCATGTTAATATGTAGGTATATTCCCCTTGCTAACCAGCAATCACTTTGTTAACCCTGCTCAGTAATTATATTCTTAACAGACACCCTCAGCAGTGTCTGCTATTGGTCCAAGTTGTCACACCCTACATGTGGATTGGTCCTTTCTTGATCCTGTTTTACATAGCAATTAAATGGCTACTCCTAACAGACACCCTCAGCTGTGTCTGCTATTGGTCCAAGTTGTCACAACCTACACATGGTGATTGGTCTTTTCTTGATCCTGTTTTACATAGCAATTAAATGGCTCTATTGTTTGTGTGCTATATATTTCTCTAAAGTTTGATATTTTGTTACTCTGAAGAAGTTCGAATCAACAATAAACGGACGAAAGCGCTAAGGAACAGTTCAGTCTCGGGGTGTTATTTTTCCAGTTTTGTGGCCTTCTTAGTAGTGTATAGATTTATGAAGTTTTTGTAGTATATCAGTCTTAGTTCTTCCTTGCTTTTTTTAGTGCGGTAGCTCTGCATTTGTTAATTGTTCCGCCATAGAAGACCAGATGGAAAGCACACCGAGGGATGAGCCAGGCTCTAGTAGCCAATCTCTATTTGACACAGATGAGCACACAGACCAACAGAACTATGATGCTCTGTTAATGGAATATCGAGCCACCATTGACCGAGCAAAAGTTTTATTTAATCGATGCAATGAAATGCAAAGAAACCAAGGGGGATACTCACCGAGCCTATTTACAGGCTCCCGTGGCATGGAGGGCTCCATGATAGCCATGAACTCCCCCAATAGACTCCACGCTGCTTCAGGACAGCCCGACACAGTCATGGATACGCAAGGGCTTCTACTCCCCAGCAGACTATCCAATACAGCCACAGCATTCCCAGAAGGCGCCAACAACCCAAGGGGGCAACAACCGGCCGATGGCAACCAAGGATGCTCCCCTGTACACGCACCGATCAATGGCCCACCACGAGCAGGGAGTCCCATCCCACCGGTTCCACAAGGACTATGCATTGAAAATATTCAGCAGTTTCTCCAGCCCCAAAATAACAGCAATCCATTTCTACAACCAACAGGGGCCTTTGTTAGACTGAATGAAGTCCGGGAGAATGCACAACCGATTAACCAGTGCAGGGACCTAATTTTTGAGCTTGAAAGAAAACCCACACTATTCAAAAACATAGAATATGACATTTATTTTTTGAAGTCTTGCGTACACCACCAGATAGTCCCACAGGGACTTAGGTGCTACAGGTTCCCCAACGGGATCACCAGGAACTCGGATATCTTTGTGAACTTGTGCAAACTCTTCAATGATACTGGTCTTGCCACCCTCAATCTCCTGATTAATCACAACCAGACTAGATTGGACAACTTAAGGAATGAACTGCA
>NC_056746.1:84642530-84645030 GCF_019279795.1 Protopterus annectens | reverse complement strand
TCTACCAAAACAGCAGAGGCCACCAAAGCAGACACCCAAACAACCACCACCTCAGAACACAACACCTGCAACACATAGACCTCACAGTCAGAGTGTCAAACAGTCACAGCCCTTAAGGCCAAACACAATGCCAGACACACTAGTCATTGGTGACTCCATAGTCAGACACACTGACGTCCCGCTCACCAGACTGAGTAAGGAGAAGGTCACAGTAAGCTGCCTGTCGGGCGCTAGAATCCGCCACATAACGCAAGCACTCAGGTCTCTCAACAGCAAGTACAAATATGACTCAGTCATTGTCCACGCTGGTGTAAACGACCTGAGACATACCTCCTTGGACTACATGAAAAGAGACATTGAGGAGCTCTCTGATTATATAGCCCAGGCAGGTATGACCCTGACCTTGAGCAGTATCATACCTTCACCAAGAGTGATGCCACAATACAGAGATAAGATGATCAGCTTTAACAATTGGCTTAAACACTGGTGTCATTCAAAGGGGATCCAGTATCTGTCTGCCTGGGATGACATGCTGGACAAGCCACGCTGCTTATCAAGGGACGGCTTGCACCTGTCACCCCTGGGATTCGGATATTGGCAAAGGCTCTTGCCACCCCATAGTGCCTTTTTAGGCAAGGCTCAAATTCTAAACCTACCACCCTAGAACACAAAAAGGAAAAAACTAAGGGTAATGCTGCTCAATGCCAGAAGTCTAAATCTCAAAATACACGCTCTCGAGGACCTTATCTCTATGCAGAACATCGATGTCTGTGCTGTGACAGAAACCTGCTTCATGGCTCCTGAGAGCACCCCAGCGTATCAGGTTTTACCTCATATCATGCGTTCCGCCCCAAAATCCGGACAATACCAAGAAAGGAGGGGTATCCATATTCATCAAGGACACCCACACCTCAAGACTGGTGGCAACGCACGATGCATCGGAGACCATCCAGGTGCAATTAACCATAGGCAAGACTGCTCTGCAAATTGTAGCATGTTACAGGCCACCCTCACAAACTCAGGAACCTCACATGGCCTTCCTGAAAACACTAGAGGGGATAAATGTATCACCAAACACCATCATACTAGGTGACTTCAATTACCCTAATATAGGCTGGGAACACTACTCAAGCCCAAACACCCTAGCCCAAAAGTTCCTGGAATTCATAAACTCAAATGCCATGGAACAACTAGTCACCATCCCACAAGAGGAGATAACATACTTGATCTCACCACCACGATCGTGGGTGCACAATGTTCAACACCGAAGTATACCTCACTGGTGAGATCAGATCACAAACTAATCTCGCTGGAGGTCCTCATCCCACCCCACCTGAAATAAAAAGACCACAGTAAAGAACTTCTCAAAAGCCGACTTCACACTTCTAAAGACTAGTGTGGTCTCCTTTAAGGCCCCAGAGCCGGCGGAAAACAGTACTCAAGCCGCTGAATCACTTACAAACACCTTCTACCAGCACCTGCAGGACTGCATGGATAAGGCAATCCCAAACAAAACAAAGACTCTTAGTACCAAAGGCAAGCGTCCAGTCTGGTGGACCCCAGCCACAAACAAACTCTACAATAAAAGGAGGAAGCTACTACAAGATAGAGCAAAATGCTTAAAAGGTAAGACACTCTTGATCACTATAAGTAAAAACTAAGAGCTCTCATAAAATCATCCAAAGCAAATTCGAGAGAAAAATAGCTAAAGACTCAAAAGACAATCATAAGGCCTTCTTTAGCTATGTTAGAAACCTGGAGGAAACTCCCAGATATGCTCAGAACTAGTTCAAAATGATGTGAAGATTACTGATCCTACAGACATTGCCAACATACTGGCTGACAAGTTCAGTGCAAACTTCTCCCTCCCCAAAGGAGAGATATCTATACCAAGCGATTGCAGCCCCCAAACATCTCCAGCGCCCAAGTGAGAACTGCTCTCTCCAAAGCAAAAACACAGCATCCATGGGACCTGATGGTGTCCCCGGCTGTGTGCTCCACGAACTCAATGAGGAATTAAACCCACAGCTAGGACAGCTGTTTAATCAAAGTCTTACCTCTGGATACGTACCCTGGGAGTGGCGCACTGCAACTGTGGTCCCACTTCACAAAGGCGGTGCCTCCACCGACCCTGGAAATTACCGGCCCATTAGCTTGACAAGCCTTATCTGCAAAGCCATGGAGAGGATCATAATGGACCTCATAAATAAAGACATAGGGAATTTGCAGACTTTGGATCCAACCCAGTTTGGCTTTGTCAAAGGCAGATCATGCCTTTTAAACTTGGTTGACTTCTTCGAAACAGTCACCAAAGCCATTGACGAGGGAAAGGCAGTCCATACAGCCTACCACGATCTGGCTAAGGCCTTCGATACAATATCCCACTCAGGTATCATTGAAAAACTCATCAGCTTAAATGTTAACCCATACATCACAAGATGGGTTGCAAACTGGCTGAGTGACAGAACCCACAGGGTCAGAGTTGCTGGCGCCATGTCAG
>NC_056746.1:84610030-84632530 GCF_019279795.1 Protopterus annectens | reverse complement strand
ACAAACTGTGATAGTCTTTTGTTATTTAAGACAGAATATTAGGGTTTTTAAGTCTGATTTCTGGATAGCCTGGGGGAAAAAAAATTGATATGTGGCAACCTTAAGACAGACATGTACAAAAAAAAAAAAGCAATGCAGACACAGGAAGGACAGCAATGTGAACAGACATGTGCCAAAACAGCCCTGCAGGCATACAGTATTACAGTAGCTTTTTATTTAGAGATGCAGGCACCCCAAGTAATAACAAGCTGAAATTAATTTACAGGGAGAAAGAAATGATGTTTATAAAATGTGAAAGCAGAGAATAGCCCAAACAAATCAAGTAAATTGACCTGCAAACATGTCCTTGTCTTTCAGCTCACCTAATGACAAACTACAAAACCACCCTGATGATACGCATAGAGGGCACCAGAACTGAAAATGAACTGAAGTGTTTGCTTTAATACAGCTCTGCCTTTCAAGTAATTCGGCATTCATTAAACTTCATTTGCTGTCATTTATAATCCGTTTGATTTCCCCTTTTGAGAAATGCTTATTGTCAGTCAAGATTAATGTTCACAGATGAACTAACAGACTGTATTTTTAGTAAGCAGGAACTGATGCTCTCACACAATATTAACTAGAATGAAATAATGTCACACTTTTGTAAGCTATATTCAGACTGTGTCAAGCAGCACCAAATAACAGAAATTAGTCTCACATTTTACTGATTACGCTAATTAACTACCCTAAAAATAAATGTATTTTAACTCTGTGTTTAAAAATGGTAATAGTGACCAAGGTATGCAGTACCTTGAATATCTGAAATATTGATATTTCAAGATACAAGAAGCAGCTTATTAATATTCATCCTGATTATATCTATTAATTTTAGGGAACAACAAAACAAGTATTCCTTAGTATAAATATTCACTACTTAAAGATATTTGATGGATATTGACCCAGAAGTTTATTTACTTGGTTTTTGACCCATTTTAGAGCTCAGGCAACCACACAATGGGCAACAGATGTTGGAAGCTGGGACTTAACTAAGGACTCCCCCTTTGGGTGGATCTGCTTCTGTAACATTCGTGCCAGCTGATGGAAAAGAAAATACAGACAGATAATGCACTGCAAAGCATGTGTTTTGGGAGTGGGGGAGACTATCCGTTATGCACCAAATACCGTGTTAGCCTTCAAAACTGAAGCCACCAGTCTAATAACAATACCCTCATAATAATCCTTTGAAGATGTTTACGGCTGCATTCCTATATCATACAAGTATTTATCTCTTTCAAAATGCAAACAGCCTACATAACGTCAATTATTTCAGACAAGGAATGGACTCAGTCACAATTTCAAGACAAAAAAATTAAGAAGAGCAACAAATATGTAAACAAGAAAGTCCATCTCTCTATTGCATTAAAAAATAAGTTTATCATGTTTAACTAGGAGCAATTTTATTTTACATGTGTTAACTGTAAGAATCTGTAGCTGTCTATTCTAGATATGCTGCATGTTATAATGAATTATGAACACAATAAACAAGGAGGGGAATTGGACCACTACTAGGAGGTGATGATAACCTGACCTTGGTAGTAAGTCACAGTTGTCACTCAGTATCATCCCATCTATAGTGTGTGTGTGTATGTAAAAAAAAAAAAAAAAAAAATATATATATGGTTTCACTTTGAAACTGCAGAAAAAAAAATCAGAACACCAACATCCAAACTATCGAAAAGAACAGACTAAAAATAATGCCCAACCCTCTCCCCTACATAAACGCACAACAACAAAACACAACACTAGAATATGTTTAAAGAGGGGGGGGGCAAGTCCCCTGCAAGCCCCCCACATCCCCACTACTTATATATACCAACTCTGAGGAAGCACGAACAGAAAAAAAAAAAAATTAATATAATGCGCCCCACTCTCACATTGCACACTGTTATGCTAATCTCACAAGAAGCACACACACACACACACAGTATATACATACAAAACACACCGCATTCAACACTTACACACAATCACCTAAATACCCCAAATTGACTTCTAAAACATCTCACAAAAGTACACCAAACCATATTTCTACAAAAAACCCTAACAAACCACAAACCTACGTGAATCTCTGCACATAACCACGCCAGCCGCCATCTTTCCTGTACACCACTAAACCTTAAAAAGACAGCATACCAGGAAAAACAAAACACATCACACCTCCTACAGCTTCGACAAACCAAGATTCGACAAGATGCAATTTCAAGCAACTGCACTTTTGCTCTTATGTTCTCAAGATACTGAAATTGGACATTTCAGTATCTCGAGGTTTCAAAGTGAAACTATATATATATATATATATATATATATATATATATATATATATATATATATATATATATATGCATATAGACACACACGCACACACATTCTTTTTTCTTTTTAAAATTCTATACTTCTCTTCTTTTTATAGGTCATCGATCACCTACAGCATAAATCATGCACTGTAATATAAATTTTTTTCAGCAAGTCTGGTTCTGTAACAGGGTTAGCTCAATTACATCAGCAATTTAATAATCTTGTGTCTATTTTTCAAGTTCTGTAGCCTTTTCTAACCATCAGTACCAAGTTTTATTTTTTTCATAAGAATCAACACCATAATGAAATCCATAGCTACAGACTTCGTCTTAAGTGACGTAAGATTAAATCTTTAAAGTTCGTTTAGAGTTAGACACAATGTCTAGCACTATTAAGAAAATGACAAACACAAAACAACAAATCTTATTGGCTGACAATAACACAAGGTTCGCAATGGACAAAACATTTTGCCATACAAGTTTAACAATTTAGAATGCCACCATCTTCAAAAATAAAACAATCGCATTGATGAAAAAATGGAGTTCAAAAACAAATGCTGTGTTTTCTTTGCATGTAGTAGAACCATAACTATTAAATGAAACAATATGGTAGCCACTAAACAAATTGAAAAAAGTCATGAAAATACAACTGAAAGTTACTCAACATTTCAGACATTCTTACCTAACAGTTTAACTCCCCTATGCCGTTTCCCCTTCTTGCATAGCAATCTCAAACTGATGCAGCAAATATTAAAAATCTGATATAGTATGAGTCAGTTGCTACTCTGATTTTGTAATAAGGCAGGAATCTGACAGCACAGATTGCATTCCTTCACACATTAAGTCTAATTCCACAAAGGTAGAATGTCACCCTCAATTTCCAACAACTAATAACCTACTGAAACGCATGTTTCTGTTCTGCATGCAGAAAAGCTTCAACGGTAAAAATTGTGTTCATGCTCTAATTAAATTCCATAGCACAGTTTTTATTTTTATAGAAGAGAAGTCCACAACTACTACATTATCACACAAATTATTCAACTATCCCTGATTTTCTGGGAAGTCACCAGTTTAGCCTCAGAATTCTGCACTCAATGTATGCGACTCACAGACAGAACAATGTGAATTTGTTATTAAATAATGGACTCATTTCTTCTGGGCACTATTTTTGCTTCAGAAAATACATGCTAACACAATTTTTCTTTCAAGTAACTTTCTAAATTATTACATTCAACATTTAAAAAGTGGTGTTAGACCGTCATATTTAAATATTTATGGTTTGTCTCTGATTACACAGTGCAAAAGTAATTATTGGGGGGGGGGCAACATCTTTTCAAATTAACCTCTAGCATATTAACTCTCATTCAAATTGGAACAAAATCTGAAAAAAAATTCTTTCCAATGCACTTTAAACTGCTTTACAGAACCATTGGTGCCATTTTTTTAATGTCCCATATGGTGATCAATACAGGAAATTAAGCTTCCCACGGAACCCCTTGCTTGCAGCATCATGTCTCGCAACAAACTAAGCAGTCTATTATTTCTCTATATAATTCCTACACTTTCAAGCATTCAGTACTACTTAGAATATTTCTCTTTAGTAAAATCTCCTAACCATCCCCACAAAAAATATTCAAAAATGTGCTCCTTCTCAGAGTCCTTTGTCACTATCCTTGCCTTAACGTTCTTCCTAAAATCACTTGCAACATTCATGGTCTACAATACTAGGCCGAGATATCCATGAAATGTAGAAAAACATTCACATCCTTCTGCTGTATGAAGAGTAGCAAGGTCATACCTCTCAACTTCTTAGTGTAAGAGCTCTGGACAAAGCCTAAAATAATGGGAGGAAAAAGCTTAAAAAATAGGGGCGGATTTTAAATGTTAATCTTATAAACTTAGAAAGACTAGGATTTGTGTTAGCATGCATTTTCTGAAGGATATTAAGTCTGAAATTCAAATGTCTGTCATTATTTAGTAACTTCAATCCTCAGTAATTTCCCAGAAAACTAGCTTCATTTAATGCCTTACCTACCTTGCAAACACTGAACACGTAACACTGAGATTCGGTTCATCCTCCTTGAGTGTGAACAGCCCATCAGTTACCTGACCCCGCCTTAGAACCGAGGTTACTTATTCTCCTGCCCTAAGTGCCATTTTTAAATTTCCACTGCTCCAGGGCACAGTTGGTTGACTATTCTACAATCACAGTATGTAATTCAACTGCGTGGGAGCTATTTTTAATAGATGTAACTTGGTTATATGATAATGACTGTTTTACCTTAGCTTGTTATTAAGAACTGTGATTGCTGCTGTCATAGGTTCATAGATTAGTACTAAGCTAACTGCCCTTGCGAGCCATTTTAAGCTTAGCCAATAATCCCTTGTGAGACTCAAACCCTGCACTTTGTGTTTGTAAGGCAAACACCTTAACCATTAGGCCACCCTCCCAACCCCCATTTCTAGTATATTTAACTTGGTTATACAACAAATGATTGTTTTGGTGTAGCTTGCTAATTAAAACAGAGATCGCCGCTTTATTGTTCAGATAAACTAGGGTATTGAAGATTACTGTGCATGGCCTCCTCGTGTAATCAATACTACTGGAAAGCATTGATTTAACTTGGCTTAATGAAACAACACTAGCAGATTGCCTTGATGCATTTTTTAGCCTCCTAGCATAATTATGTACATGCTCACTAACTGTGCTTGAATGCCGCTCAGGCTATGGGCAATAGAAACACTTTACTAAATAACTGGTGGAGTTTTTGTGTATAACAGCGATTGATCTAAATGATTTAATGTAGAGATTTAGCTCCTATGGTCATAAGCTGCAGTTGAGGAAGTGAATTCTCTAGCCCATTTCAGGTTCTATCCCCCCATGGCTCCCATTGAAAGGCTAATAATATTAAGAGCTACCAGCTGCTAGCAACTAAGAACAGAAAGCAATACACCCCTGACCCACTATTTTAAAAGACTATACAAGGCTGATATCTACAAACCTAAGTATATTCTTTATTTTTTATTTTTATTTATTTAACATTTGTTGACCGGGAAAGTCCGACTAGGTTCCACAGATCCTGTTTTCAGCGGAGGCCCGGGGAGAAATGCTCCACTTCTCACTGTTAAAATGCTGAACTGGGTCCATAGCACTGGAAATTACCCTCGTACCCCTATAAATTATTACAACTGTACCAAACCTAGATTAACAAAGTCGCTCACTATATTGCTATCCAAGGATAAATACAGCTGGTTGCTTACTCCAAAAGTTTATTTTAAACAGCCTGTGTAACTATAAATGAAATCTAGCTTCATTTATTGTCTTACCTACCTTGCAAACACTTAACACAGGTACCTTGAGATTTGGTTCATCCCTGCTCTGCTTGCCCTCACTCCGTGCCCGACCTGCATCTAGTATCCCTAAATTTATAGGTATTAAGCCACTCCCCCTCGTAATTAACCAATCTCCAAAAGCTGCACTCTAGCAGCTCTGCCTACCTCTAATAGCCAATTACCTAGTCTCTCAACAGTTTGTTCATAAAACAACTAAATAACACTAAACCCTGTTACAATGCCAGCACCCAAAATACTCCTTATTCTTCCTTTAATACCCCTGCTGGTCCTCCCATATATCCTTACAATCCATGAAAATCAGTTCAACCAAGGTTTTTCAATACCTAAAATTCCATACCTCCTCCCTACCAATACTGAACTCTACTCCCTTTCATTCAACTCCACTACCCCCAAATACTTCCAACCAATCAGATCCAATCACTCCACCCCAATAACGAAACATTACCAAAAACTCTTACTTAAAATACTCTAACTCATAGCTAACTTACTCTGCAACATCACAATGCATGGCGACAGCCACCCTAACCCTGGCCCAGCCTCCACTGCTGCCCCTTGCTCCCACACTAATAACCCTACCAACATTATTCTGTCTAATAGACCCCCCAACTCATTCCTAGCCTGTTATCTAAACATTAGAAGCATAAATAATAAGGTTCACAACCTGCATGCCCTCTTAGCAGTCCATTGCCCAAACATACTATGTCTTACTGAAACCTAGCTAAAATCAACAACTAAAGATGAGGTTTATACCCCCTGGTGGTGGAGTCACTGTTCTCTACAAATCTAACCTAACAGTGACTGCAGATATCCAACAACCACCCTAAGATAGTAATGCTGGAACCCTGATTACTAAACTTCAAATTAACAAAAACAAATGTAGATATATTGTCTGTGTCAATATTCCCCTGGGTAAAAATGCTAGCACTCTAGAAGACATCCTACAAAGGTTATCTAGTAACTACCCCCAAGAAACCCTTGTTCTTGGAGACTTAAACATTGACTGGAGCTCCTGCTCCTCAATCTCCTACCACCCATATTAACCTATATGGGCTTCCACAGGTCATTTCCACTCCCACCAGGCTTAATAAATCTAACAACAAAGAAAGTACCCTAGATTGGCTACTTATCAATGGCCACCCCCAGTTATACAAGTCTTGGACTCTGCACGATGAACTAAGTGACCACTGACTCACTTATATAATTAAGCTCAAAGCTGACAACCCCCAACTACCCACTTACAAAACAATTAGATCCAACAAAAACTTTAACCTCAGCAACTTCCAAAATGAGCTTAGAGCATGCAGCTGGTCCCACCTAAAACTACTCCCACTGGGTGATGCAGTGGAATACTTCAATAACAAATTCCTTGCCATCCTCGACTCCCATGCCCCTACCCGCTCCATCAGAACTAAAACTAAATCAGCACCTTGGCTCTCAAAAGACAAAATCTAACATCATACTTAGAAATAAAGCATGGGCCACTTGCCATGCTGCAAAAGACCCACATCATCAACTAAGATGTAGACAATTAAGGAACAATACCAAAAAATATATTATTCTTGACAAGAACTACTACTATTACTATCTGCAACAGAAAAAAACAAACTCCAAACGTTCTGGGCTGGCATAAATAAGCTACTTCACCCAGGACATACTTCAACTCCCTCCCCTTTGGCCTCTACCCATGATTCGCCAGTAGACACTGCAAATACCTTCAATAACTTCTTCACACAAACTATCCAGTCCCTGGCCAACCAACTCACTCCCACCTTCTCTCTCTTAGATAATGACAGACCTAATATACCCCTCTCTCCTTTAGCTTTCACCCAATTCCTATCACTCTAATCTGAATTCTTATCAAAAAATTAAAGCCTACCACTCTAGCTGCTGACCTCCTCCCAGCAGAGTACTTGCAAAAGGCTGCTGATGTCATAGCCTACCCTATCTCAATCTTGATAAATAGATCTTTATCAGAAGTTTCGGGCCCCTCAATTTGGAAAGTATCCCATGTTATACCTCTACATAAAGGTGGTACCTCCATACTATCAAACTTCAGACTTATAGCCATTCTATTTCCACTAGCAAAAATAATGGAAAAATGTGCCCATAAACAACTCATGCACCACCTAATTCAAGGTAAGCTGCTGGCTGACTCTCAGCACGGCTTCAGGCCTTTCCACAGAACCACCTCTGCTCTTCTCTCTTATGCCCTTAACCATAACCGTAATAGCAACCTACTTTCTTCCACTCTCGTTCTAGATCTATCCAAGGCTTTTAACATGGTTCACCATCAGTTACTCATGCATACCCTGAAAGCCTTCTTCTTAGACTACCACTCTCTCCAGTGGTTTCAATCCTATCTATCTGGACAACAGGCAGTCCTATGGCAAGATAAGCTATCATCCTGTCTACCCATCTCCTTATGAGTCCCACAGGACTCAATACTAGGACCCCTTCTGTTCTCCATGTTTATTAATGACCTCCACACCTTCATTCCTAAGGCAATTTGTATTCGATATGCAGATGAATCCACGCTGATCTGCACAGCCACCTCACAAGCAGATCTGCAGTCTTTAACCCAGAGTACTTTCAACACTTTTGAAAACTGGCTCACTAATTGCCATCCGTTATTAAACCCTAAAAAAACAAAGTTGCTCCTGTTCACTCCCACTCGTAAGTCCATCCCTCCAACCATTTCCATAATATCTAACAATGGGACCATCATCGCCCCTGAAGCCCAAACCAAACTCCTGGGAGTCATAATAGACAATAACCTTACATTTGATGTACATGTCAATCAATCCATCAAAACCATAAACAAAATACTTGGATCCCTATACAAGCTCAAACCCTTCCTCACTCCTCTTGCCAGAACTGCTATTGCCTGTTCTCATCTCCTATCCATCCTCCTTTATGCCTCCCCTCTACTCACAAACCTGCGCATAACTGAAATTAGCAAATTATCCCACTGTTACAACCATATAAGCTAGATTTGCCTGAGTTCAGCCTACAGGACTCACCACTGTCACAACCTAAATCATCTATGGTGGCTTCAACTACCTTCCCTACTACATATTACCCAGCTCATAGTAGCTCATAAAGCTCTCTACCACCCTGATAATACACCAGGACTCAAAAATATTGTCAGCCCATACAGTAATCACAGAAAACTCTGCTCATCCAATAGACTACAGAGCCAATCAAATCCAACAACTCAGCTGGTGAACTCTTACTTGCCAATTCGGCTGGTAAAATCTGGACTCAACTCCCAACCAGCCTCACTCTTGAACCTTCACTTATGCTATTCAAAGAAAATCTCATCTCAAAAAATATTTTAAATCACACTGGCTATGCCCCTGCTCTAACCCTGAGACTAGCATCATCTCTGTGTCTCGGAGATTCTAACTCAATTGTATAATGCATACCAAATGTCCTACTGAAGAATTTTCATAATTCTATCTTCTATCGTTTGTCCTACCATTGTATTGTGCTAATTTCTGGCTTAAAATTTGTATAAACAGTGCATGTCATGTATTCTATAAACTGTCTCTCTGTTGTATTGTATATAACGTGTGTGGAGCTTTTCTCCCCGGGCCTCTGCTGAAAATGGACATGTATCCAGTCGGACTATTTCAGTCAATAAATGTAAAATAAATAAAAATAAACAAACTACAAGTTTTATGAAAAACAGACCAAAAATATGAGGCAAAAATCTGGACATTCTGCAAAAATTTGGACAGTTGAGAGGTATGATTGTAATAATTAAAGTTGATAAAGACTGTACTAGGTCAGTTTCTTTATGAGGCAATTTGAGTGCAGTTTGTAAACCAAAAAGAAGGATAGAAGTAGTCACTGCAAAGGATTTCCCTATATCCCTAATGTGCAGTAACCCCAGACCTAGTAATGCATGGGGTGCAAATGTTACTTTTCCTGCGTTGGGGTATTGGGGGGATTATCATCATGTCACACCACTCAGCTGGTGGCTTAACAAGCTTTGTTGTGCAACTATAGTTGAAGATCTATGACCTAGGACAGAGCTGAAAACATGATAAAGAAAACTGGGGCTCTGGAATGCTCTGAACACAAAACCTGCAAAAGTCATAAAGATGCGATATTCTGAATATCAATACACCATTTTGAGTTTCAAGGAAACTGAGCAAAAGTCTTGTGACCATTTGAAATGGTAATACCCAGAAATGCAGGAAGGATCAGTTTTTTACATAGGACATAACCAACAAATGAACGGGCGAGGAAAATTAAGAATGTTCCACTGAGAAGGTCAACAAAATTATCAAAGCCCCATTACTTAAACAATCAAGTAAAAGATGGGTACACTGGCACTGGTCATGGTATCAATCCTTGCCCTCCAGTCTTTGATTGTTTTCCATACCAGAGAGTGAGGTTAGGGGAGCAGATAATAGCAATCTCACCTCTACAAGTAGCAAATACACAGAATTCCACTGCAGCAATGACCCCCTTAAGTTACCCTGGAGAGCAATGTAGCAATTGTCTGTGAAAGAATCTTTTCCAGCACGCATTCCAGAAAACATGCATAGCAACAATCAATATCAAAGTGTTCTGGGGTGCATCAAGTAGGGATTTGTGCGTGTTTGTTGTAGTTGAGAACTACAACAGTTATGACCATATTACCAAATGTGGGGGATATACACAAAGTAGGATGTTGTGGTTGTGATGATGTGAGGTATTGCCAGCTATGCCAGGAGAAGTAGGGCAGTATAATGTGTAACATATGCCAGCATACTTAGCTGGCATTTTGTAAAAAATTATATGTCATTTGTGTAGTAAACTGATTTGTATAGATAGATGCTTGTGTTAAAATGTATTTGCAAAGTTGCTTGTATTAAAAATGTACCAACAGTGGGTCCTGCTGGACAGAAGAGAAAAACACCTGTATGTCAGACTGTATAGTAACTGCTGAAATTAATATATTGTACCAGAGGATACTGGAAGAGAAGAGGTTAATGTCAGTCCAGCCAACTTTGAAAAATCGTCTGAAATTAAATTGCCTGGTTGAGGCCATAAAAATTGCATCTCACAGTTCTGACTGGAGCCAGAGATAATTTTTTATTTATTTATTTTGAAGTTTGAAAATAAAAATAAATAAAATGTCTGTCAAAAGCCTGGCTTAGTAGCTCTGTAGAAAGAGCGGAAGTGTTAAAATTGTTTTACAGCTTCCAGATGCTGTAACATATCTTGGCAAAGGTGTGTTATGACACATGCTAGATTCTGGTTCAGCTTCTAGTCAGGGGGATAAGTGTGGGAACCACAGAATCAGATGACCAGATGTGAAGTCATTCTATAGCCAGCACAGAAATTATTTTAGATATTAGTTTATTACTTTGTGTATACCCCCCCAGCAAAGAAATGCAGAAGGTCAGATGGTAGTGGATTTTGCGAAAAGGATGGATATGGCTGTGATTAATACATATTTTAACAAGAGGAAGGAGCATAGGGTGACATACAAGAGTGGAGGAAGATGCACACAGGTGGATTATATCTTATGTAGAAGGGCCAGTCTGAAGGAGATTGGAGACTGTAAAGTGGTGGCAGGGGAAAGTGTAGTTAGGCAGCATAGGATGGTGGTTTGTAGGATGACATTGGTGATCAAGAAGAGGAGGATGAGTGTGAGGGCAGCACGAAGGATCAAATGGTGGAAATTGAAAAAGGGTAATTGTGAGGTGATGTTCAGGGAAGAGTCAAGACAGGCACTGGGTGGCAGTGAAGAGTTGCTGAATAGCTGGGTAACTACAGCAGAGCTAGTAAGAGAGATGGCTAGTAAGGTGCTTGGTGTGACACCTGGAAAGAGGAAGGAGGACAAGGAGACCTGGTGGTGGAATGAAGAAGTACAGGAGAGTATACAGAGAAAGAGGTTGGTGAAGAAGAAGTGGGATTGTCAAAGAGATGAAGAAAGTATACAAGAGTATAAGGAGATGAGGTGCATGGCAAAGAGAGAGGTGGCGAAGGCCAAGGATAAGACGTATGAAGAGTTGTATAAAAGGTTGGACACTAATGAGGGAGAAAAGGACCTGTACCGATTGGCTAGACAGAGGGACCGAGCTAGTAAAGATGTGCAGCAGGTAAGGGTGATAAAGGATAATGAGGGAAATGTACTCACAAGCGAGGAGAGTGTGTTGAGCAGATAGAAAGAGTACTCTGAGGGGTTAATGAATGAAGAGAATGAGAGGGAGAGAAGGTTGGATGATGTGCGGATAGTGAATCATGAAGTGCAGTGGATTAGCAAGGAGGAAGTAAGGATAGCTATGAAGAGGATGAAGAACGGAAAGGCTGTTGGTCCAGATGACATACCTGTGGAAGCATGGAGGTGTTTAGATGAAATGGCAGTGGAGTTTTTAACTAGATTGTTTAATGAACTCTTGGAAAGTGAGAGGATGCCTGAGGAATGGAGAAAAAGTGATTTGGTACCGATTTTTAAGAATATGGGTGATGTGCAGAGCTGTAGTAACTACAAAGGGATTAAACTGATCAGTCACAGCATGAAGTTATGGGAAAGAGTAGTGGATGCTAGGTTAAGAAGGGAGGTGATGATTAGTGATCAGCAGTATGGTTTCATGCCAGGAAAGAGCACTACAGATGCAATGTTTGCTCTGAGAGTGTTGATGGAGAAGTACAGAGAAGGTCAGAAGGAGTTGCATTGTGTCTTTGTGGATTTAGAGAAAGCATATGACAGGGTGCCTAGAGAGGAGTTGTGGTATTGTATGAGGAAGTCAAGAGTGTCAGAGAAGTATGTAAGAGTGGTACAGGATATGTACGAGGGTAGTGTGACAGCGGTGAGGTCTGCAGTGGGAGTGACGGATGAGTTTAAGGTGGAGGTGGGATTACATCAAGGATCAGCTCTGAGCCCTTTCTTATTTGCAATGGTGATGGACAGGTTGACAGACGAGATCAGACAGGAGTCCCCGTGGACTATGATGTTTGCAGATGACATTGTGGTCTGTAGTGAGAGTAGGGAACAGGTGGAGGAGACCCTGGAGAGATGGAGATATGCTCTAGAGAGAAGAGGAATGAAGGTCAGCAGGACCAAGACAGAATCTATGTGTGTGAATGAGAGGGAGGATAGAGGAATGGTGAGGATGCAGGGAGTAGAGGTGGCGAAGGTGGATGAGTTTAAGTACTTGGGATCAACAGTTCAGAGTAATGGTGAGTGTGGAAGAGAGGTGAAGAAGAGAGTACAGGCAGGATGGAGTGGGTGGAGAAGAGTGTCAGGAGTGATTTGTGACAGATGAGTACCAGTAAGAGTGAAGGGGAAGGTCTATAACAGGGTAGTGAGACCAGCTATGTTATATGGGTTGGAGACAGTAGCACTGAAAAAAGGCAGGAGTCAGAGCTTGACGTGGCAGAGTTGAAGATGTTAAGATTTGCACTGGGTGTGACAAGGATGGACAGGATTAGGAATAAGTATATTAGAGGGTCAGCACAGATTGGAAGGTTTGGAGACAAAGCCAGAGAGGCAAGATTACATTGGTTTGGACATGTGCTTAGGAGGGATGCAGAGTATATTGGAAAAAAAGATGCTAAAGATGAAGCTGCCAGGTAACAGGAAGAGAGGAAGGCCTAAGAAAAGGTTTATGGATGTGGTGAGAGAGGACGTGCAGGTAGTTGGTGTGACAGAGCAAGATGCAGAGGACAGGAAGAAATGGAAACAGTTGATCTGTTGTGGCGACCCCCAACGGGAGCAGCCGAAAGAAGAAGAAGAAGTGAGATGGGATAGAGATAGTCTGTGAAAACTGACAAATAAGGACCACTCACCCACATCATCTTGCCTTGCTCTAGTAAGTGAGCTAGGGGACAGTAATTCTTTAGATCAGTCAAGAAAATATAGTGAGGTTAGTCAAGTATTGTTTTTCTGCATCTGTGTGAACCTTTCCATCTGTGTTATTTTTAATATTTCCTGTGTCTGAAACTCTGGTGTTTATTGTAAAGAGATACTTAGTATTTTCATGTTCTTCTATTATTTATCATTACATTTATTTAAACTTTTCATTGTGGCTGGTCTTTTAAAGAATATTTTTACCTTTGAGAGTGCTTGTATTTATTTCGTGACACTGTGGCTGGCCACTCCTGAAAGCCTTGCTGTTTGGTCAATACTGCCATCAGTATTAGTATTAATTTCACTCAGTATAATTGGTTATCCTGGTAAGAGCCCTAGAGTAGCTGGCTTTTGGTTGTTCTCTGGCAGTGTATCCACCTTATAGCCTGGGTAAAGGTGGTAGAGCTAGTAAAGCTGTGCCAGCCTTTCCCAAGTGTGTGTGTGTGTGTGTGTGTGTGTGTGTGTGTGTGTGAAAACCAAATCTGAAAAGTGTGTGTGTGTGTGTGTGTGTGTGTCAGCTACTTTGAAAAGGGACACTGACAACACTGATTTCACAAAGGGTGGTGGAGGTCTTGGTTTAGATCACCAGGCTAAGGACTTAACTCTGTGTCAGTGGGGAGTCTTATTTGGGGCCTGAACAGAGAAAGGAAAACCCAGTCCCAGGACAGGAGTATGTTCTCAGAGTGCTCTTAAGGGAAACTGTGCTTGGTGCAGAGTTGCATCTGGAAATACGGTGTGTATCTATTTTTGTTCCAAGTGAATATCCCTCACCTGCGTCAGTGGTGAGGATTGAGGTTCCTTGATTACTGGCCCAGAGGAGGGATGTCACAGTGGACATCTTGGAGCATGCCCCTTTGCTACAGTACATTAACCACAGCATTAATATACATAGCTAGCAGGCAAGTGGGGGACAGCACATACCCTAATACAGAATATCTCAAAGTTCCAGGATACATACATACTCAGCAAAATACAGTTTGACTATAATGTTGTGAGAATTAGTCAGTTCCTACTTTAATAATTTAATACTGAATTTAAAAAATTGTTATTTTGGACATGGAACTACTATTTGATAGTACTAGGGATTGCAACACGTGGCCTTGCACTTGTGACTGAAAACCAAGACACTGGAAACTGTGCAAGTCTGTTTCACAGCTGCTGTTCCTGCCTTTTCCTTCATAGCTGTCGCGCTTGAACATTTCGTTTAAAGAAGTGTCATACCTCTTTTCAGTCAAAGCTAGGAAATAGTAAGTTTTGTTTTCTCTTTAATAAATGGCATAGGACAGGTAGAATTGCAGGCAGTGAATGGAAAATGATTCAACAGGATAAGGCAGACAACTGCCTATTTAATCTATTTTAATATACCTTTTCAGTCTCCCTGCTGAATTTGTGCACTGTATGACCCCACAGATTCATTTTCTCCCTAGGTAAAAACTAAGGATTTGGGAAGCAAGGAGTCTTCAGAATGATGGCCCTAGAGGTCCGCAGTCTAGTGTCCAAACCCTGAGGGAATAAATTAACGTACAATCAATCAGTTGATTTCTGATGCTCAATGTAACTAGACAAAATCAGTGCATGCAAAATAATTATGAAGCGTATACTTCCCGACTACCATGCCACTATTTCATGCTGTTCATGCACTCTTTCCACTTAATGGAAGGACATATCTTACTATGTCCCAGCTTGGTAAACCATAAAAAGTAAGATGTGTATGAAACTGTCAGGTTTCCAAAATAACACAAAGTGGTGAGCTGTGATAAATTAACCTGTAGTAAGTAAACCATTTACTTATCACCAACTTTCATAAGTGTAAGCTATAATTGGAGCACACTTTAAAACATGCAAGGAACAATTATATTCAGCAGGAGAAGACAAGCCGCTGAACCCTGTCTAAGCAGAGGGGGTAATGGTCAAATTCACAAAGGGTTTTAATACTACAGGTATAAGCCATTGAGATGAATACATTTTTGGGTTGGGCGATGAAAATTCTGAAGACAATAATAAGAAGGAAAATACAACATTTTTGTAATTGCCGATTCTTCTGTGTACGGCTGCCCTTATGTGCAAAAGCCATGTACTGCCCTATTTGCAGAAGCAAGGGGAAAATCCTTTCTTCCTTTAATCAGTTTTCCTTTTTTTTCCTCTGTAAAATTTTTACAAATTTTATTGGGGGTCTGCTCATGACATAGAGGACATAAGCAACTGTTGGCGGTGGGGGTAAAATCTTAGTGCCAGTTTTTAAATCATGTGGCTGTGTTCTCCATAATACTCATACGCTGTACCACAGCAACAGCCACAAAAAAGAAAACTAACAGTAAGGCAAACACAAAAATAAACACACACACCCGCAAAATCTAACCTAACAAACAGGCCAAAAAAGGCCTAAATCACCATTCAATTTAGGCACAAACAGGAAAAGTCAAAAAGTAAAACTAACTCCTGCTAAAAACTATGAAACTCACAACTATGCTAAAAATCGAAAGCCAGTCCCAAAACAGTTTTAGTTAGGAGAAGAGTATGCTTATCACCTCAAAATGACAAAAAAGATGCAGAAATTCAAGCCTTGAATCACCCTCAATGCACATGGATCTTTGGTGAATGACATATGGAGAGCCAATGAAACATGGTGTTTTAGGGGAAATAAAGGGTACAGTTTGAGCTTGAAAAACCCAGTATATGCTGGGAAGAGTGCTAACTGTGATGATCAGTCCTAGCGTTTGAAGTGGGTGGACTGGATCATGCAAGATTCTAGGTTAGGTATCCTAGCAGTTATGGAAGAGGGATGTTAGTGCTTGTGAAATTATCCTGTGGGCATCTCCAAGATACATTAAATGAAGCGGATGATAGACTGCCTGACAAAATAAAGGAGAAGAGAAGAAGAAAGAGGGGAAGATTTAGATATGAATCTGCTAGAAGCTGAGTGGGAGAGTCTGAACTCGAATGCCAAGAAAGACTTGGAGGAGTTAAGCTGACAGCTGCAGGATTGTAAGAGAAAAAAGTGAAGTCCAGATGGGCTCCTAAACAAGGACAGGGGAATTATGGTAGTTCTAAGCCACTGTGTATGTTTGTTCTAAGAATACAAAACGCAGAGGATTGAAATTTTAGATTAGTGCATTATGCTGAGCTACGGGTTTAAGTCAAACTTGAGTTCGAAGAGTAGAAACAAAATGAAGCGGTAAATAAAGTATGGCAGATGGCCAGGGACAGAGTGCCCAGGACTATGGAGGAAGAGGTAAAAAAAGGTAAGAAGAAAAAGGAGGACACGACCTGTGCGGTCACATATGAATGCAAGGCTATTCATTGGATGTAAAAATAGAGGGTAGAAGAAGGGGGTTTGGACACTTAGGAGGTGCAGTAAAAGTTAGCAAGCAGGAGGACAACAAAGGCAGAGTGTAGCACGGATGCAAGGTGAAAAAGGGGTGACGAGGTATCAAACAGGACAAGGCTGCTTTACTGAAATACAGCAGAAAGGAAGGGAAGGACAGAAATGACCAGGTTAAGAGAAGATGAGAAGGAGATCATAAACCTCAAGTAAAATGTAACTGAATCTATTTTAATATTCACAAAGGAAAGTGAGGGGGTGGCACGATTCTGTAAAGAAAGCACTTACTAGTGTAGGAGGGCAACGTGTAGGCACCAGAATAGAAAGGTAGGCGGTGGAGATAGAACTGGCTGCCCCTTGAAGGGATAAAGCACATGTCCCTGATGGATTACATCTGAAAATCTTCAGCAGTATGGTCAGTGCTGTTGGGAGATTTCCTGACAGTGACCCTTAAAAGAGCACTAGCCAGCTCAGAAATGCATGTTAACTGAAGGACAGCAAATGTGACATGCTTTTGCCGAGAAGGATACAAGAAGAAAAATCCAAGGAGCTACATGCTTATCAGCCTAATGGCAAAGGCAGCAAAAGTTCTGGAGAGAATTCTGAAAACATAGCTGGTTGATTTCCTGGAGAGCAACAACCATCGGGAGAGTAGCCAACTTTAATCAAAGGCAGAAGGAGCTGCCAAAAAAACCTGACCCAGTTTTATGACTAGGTTACTGGGCAGTACTGGTACATGTTGTCTACACCTCTGGCCTTCATCAAGAACTAACTCAGTTCCACAAAGTCTGCTAATTTGAAAACTTGGGAGCACTAGAGGTAGGACAATGACTGAAGAAATGGATGTCTGCATGACTAAAGAGTAGGACACAAAGGACAGTGCTGTAGCATACAACTTCTGGGATAAGGAATGACTAAGGGGGTATATCTTCAGTCAGCCTTCAGTCACAAGCTGTGTTGAATTTTCTTTTTTCCTGAAAACAGAAAAAAAAAGTTTTTCTTCACTCTCTTCACTAAAAACAACAAAAAGTATTAATAAAGGTGAAGTTTCAGGGAAGAATCTAAGTATTTGGTATGCAGACAGATAGGTGGCATACATTTATTGGAGCTAATCGTGAATAATTCATGAGAGTTTTTCTGGTCCAACTGCACTAACATCTGGGGGGGTAGAACTGATGGAAATTTGATTGAACATATTTGGGGGTGCTGATCTCATCCAAACAGGAATGGCAGCAGAAGAGTGAGTGAGTGTTCAGTAGCTGGAGAAAACAGAATTATGGTTGCGTCCGCAGAGGGCTATGGCAATGCTTGCACACTACCATGCCCTGGTCATATGACAGCTTCAGAACTACTTGCAGTTTGGAAACCAGTAGAAGAAGAAAAACCTCAGACTGCCAATAGGAGTCCAGAGGAAAACAATGTGAGAGGTGCACGTGATGAAGGGGAAAGGATGTAACCACAGGCTAGAAGAGCTGGTTCAGTTCTCAGTGGCAACCAGAAGAAACACAGACATGATACTGATGTAAAAGATCATCTCATGGAGATGGGAATGGACTCTTCTGACTAGAAAAGAATAAGGTATGTGGGGAGGGACAGGCAGTACACTGTAAGGTCTTGCTGGATTACTAATTGTGCTTCTCCAGAGACAGAGCTGAGGACCCACAGAATGGGCTACTAAAATGGGTGGTGAAGATGAAATCCACAAAGGTATTCATGAGAGCATGGGGCAAGTATAAAAAAGGGTAGGAGGGCACAGTAGGGATAGACAATACGCAAAATATTAAATATACTTAAACACACTAGACAAGCTTACTGCATTCCTTCTGCTAAGCATGTATAATGTGATGTAATGCCATTTTAATAAAGAACTGAATTAGATGCCTCATTCATCCTTAGGTCTCTTAACAGTCGAGGGTCCAAAAACTGACAACTCTCAGCTGGTACAGATTTACATTTTGCTTTAACACCTCTGCAGTTACCATCTCTTCCGCATATGCCATCAGTTCTCAGGCATTCGTCTTAAACCTTGTGGAAAGCAGCACATTCAGGGTCAGGGACTTCAACTCTTGCCCCTGCAAGAACAAACCACAGTTAACTTTTGATACCCCCCCCCCCCATTTTTTTTTTTATTTATACTGGTAACCACATTTGTTCACAAATGGACTAAATCTCAAAGACACAACATTTTCAGTGCACAGACAGCAACACATTATTTATAAATGAGTTTAAAAAATAAATGCATAAAATAAAACTGTGCAGACTTGCATTCTAAACAGCAGCAGGGAATTTTAGTAACTACTCAGGACCCTGCATGGAAAAAAAGTTACTGTACCCAAATGAATGTTGTACTTAAAAAATGCAAGATGGAAAACATTTAGTGATTTATCAAAGGGACAATGAACATGCATAAAACCTCCACAAAGCAATATTTCAGTTTATTGCTGTTACAACTAACAATATCATTACTGACTTAAAGCATTAAAGACTGCTATATCTTCAAGGTCTTGACTGGAACAATCACTTACGATTTTGCACACCTACATATTTAAATGTCTGGGTCTTAACCGCAGCAGTCACATGTGATTAGCACTGCCAAAGTAAACAAAAAATGTTGCAGTTGTGCCATAGACCTCTTCATTATGTTCAGTTATTACATTAACATACCAGATTTTCTCTGTTAAGATGGTGTTAACAGCTGTTTCACAAATGTCTACAATTGACAATCCATTTATGATAGGCAGTGCACTGAAAATTAAAATGCATTTGCCTGAGTTCACAATTTAATACCTTGGTTCAAAAAAGGAAAAAAAAAGATATAGTTATTAAAATTCTGAAAATGAAAGTGAATGCAGAAAAAGTATGTGGTTGTAACAGAATCTGAAGATTTTTTTATATTTAAAAATTAAAAAAAATACCCACAATACCAGCATAACAAACACAGATATATTTCACTAAAAATATAGTACAAGAGACAATTACAGGGGAGAGGTCTCGGATCTCTTATCTAATCGGAGTTAAAAAATGCAACTCTGTGTATATTATTTATTACAAAATAAGAATTAATAATGAAAAAATACAAAACATGTCTAACCAATACAATTACTTTAAGCATCCCGCACCATGTAGATATATCCAAGAAAATGTTTTAAAAACAAATAATCTTATGTTGAAAGCAGTACTTGCACCTAGAAAGACATACCATAGTAATACGATTTTTTTAAATGAGAGAATAAGGCAAACTTCAAATCACTATGTTAGCGGGCACAACCTGTTTAGTTAAGTTAATGTGCATCTGACAAACTAGTTAAACTGTTTTCTTCAACTAAGCTACATGCTGCTGAACCAATCTGAACAAACTTTTTAAATAAACTCTGTGCGGTAAAACTTAATACTTCAGTGGAAGGGATTCATCTTCAAATAATAATGGAAACTTTTGATATGATAGGAGCATTTCTCGGAAGTAATAGAAAAATGCAGCCTGGAATCAATCAAGCATCATATCTGTAATGCTCCTGGAGTTTTTTTTTTTCCTGTAGCATTTTCCATCTTCCTAAATTAGTTTTCACTCTTTCACTTAGCATGACTTTAGATCACTGGATTAACAATCTTTTTCCCCTGCTCTAATGGTTTGAAAATTTAAAACCACATATGCTTTAGCAGCATCTTTTACCCTACAGGCAAGCTTTACAATCAAATTTTATGAGTTAAAATATTTAGCTGAATGTTGCATTTAATTCAATAAACAATTTAAATCATCCAGTATAAATGACCCACTCATACGATTGAGTTATGATTGGTTGGTCCCCAGGCAGAGCCTATTGACAGAAGCACAGCAAACCACAATAAGTCAAAGGATAAGTCAAAGGAAAGTAATTTCGCTCACAGAGCTGCAACAACAAGGCAATTTATTGTGCTACCATGCTAACAATATACTGAGTGAATACCAGGACCCAGGGCAGATGCACCATGCTCTACAGTGTTGTATATAAATTAGCAGAAAAAAAAAATTAGAAAGAGACAGTATAATAAATCCAGCCACAGGTACAAATTTCTATGGTTCCTGATCAAAATATCATAGACATTTAATCCTGGCTGAAACAAGTAAGCAATTTAAAATCAATCCCATACGACTTAACTCGTCTTCAAAGACATTCAGCAAGAAAACAAAACTGCATTTGATTTCACAAGGAGTGATGTTTTAGTGCCCTCTGTATGAAGTACTTACCCCAGTCAGGACCACAGTGCTATAAAGTATGCACAACTCACATATTTTTGTCTATCACATTAGAAGGCATGCCAGCAGGATTATGTACTATACCCTGGCGCCATGATTCAAGGTGTTCTGAAACAAAATATTCATAGCACTTTTGAAGGAGAGGATTGAGTAACAGCTATGAGCTGGAAGTCACACTTCAACAGTCTATTCCTGACAGAGAAATAAAATGTCGAAAATGCTTATAGTCTTCAGTGGTACTGTTTCGTATCTTGTGAATGGCATAAGTCCAAGTCTGAGAAATAAAAACAAGTTTATCTGTAGTTAGTCAGGGTATGATCTCATGTAGATGCATGACACCCTTCAGATGGACTTCCAAATATTTCATATTAACTGTAATATCCAAACATAACCACTATTGTCATTCATTTTTCAGCTTTAATATCAAACATCATCTGACTAGTGATGCTTGTAGTTATGCAAATGCATTTTAAGGATTATTTTAAAGGATGAACACCTTTCTTACCCTGAATATATTATCCATACCACCCAAAACTAACGTAATGTTGTTGGGAGCCTGTCACTAGCTCAGTGGCAGTTTCGGTGACTCCCTTTCCAGTGAAAATGTTTTGGCCAAAGCACTTTCACCAACAGTGGAAAATTCCCTTTTTTCCACTGTTGTGCAGCCTTGAAGTAGGGAATACTTAAGTTTGAGGGGGTATCCCCCATATTGGATGCAGGAGTGTTTGTCCCCCTGAAAAAATACTTCCTCCAGGTTTCACTAAAAGTACTTTGGGTGAAATATTTTTGATTTACTTGCTGTTGGGGGAAAAAGGTGTCAATCTATTGACCTGATTCTATGCTGTCGATGTGTATCTTGTCTCAATACAATAGGAAATGGATTAGCTGTTGTTAAAGATAAGTAAAAAGACAAATAAAATCAGCCATTTTATAGTTCTGCCACACCCAATTACCTTGAAATATTTCTAAATTATATATTTTTTTCATTTGTGCAGGCTGATACCTTAACATACCCTCGAAACCTCTGCCGACATTCTTGTTGACTTTCAGAATCAACATTTAATATTTTTCTGTTTAAAAATATTTTCAATAATGCAAAGGGGAAGGAGACATGTAAATTTATTAAAATGGTACTCTCACAACTAATGAAAATACACTTCACTGAACACAGTATGAAGCACGGTACTGTAAGAGCTTGACCTAAAAACCAGTGGACTGCTGAATTAGGTAAGCAAAAACCACTTCAATCTCCAGTTATAACAAAACAGGTTATGTGGAACAATCCACATGTCCACTTAATCTTTTATATCTCGGTCCCATTACTGCATTTCATCCCCGCTGTCAAACCTTACATTGGGAACGGACATTATTCTGACTTAGAACAGCAACACCGGATACCACTGGA
>NC_056746.1:84562530-84607530 GCF_019279795.1 Protopterus annectens | reverse complement strand
TCCCAGGCTAGAAAAACGCTTACATCCCATGGAGATCACTGTATCTCACACTACTGCAAAACATTAGAGAGGAGAAAGCATGCGTGTGTTGGCAGGGTATTGTAATAAGATACAAAGCCTGGACTAATGACATTCAAAAAATTAAAAAAGGCAGTCTCTATTTACCTTTCTATTTAAATGGGCAATATCTGCATGTAATAGAGGTCTGTCAAGCTAAACCAACTCCACTATTAAAATGTAATAAATAAAGCAGTAAATATGACATAGGAGTTAAGTGTTAAGTTAAATCACACCCACAATGCATCCCCTTACTGAATAGTGGCAGACTTTTCAGGAGCGGTCGGGGGAAAAGACATAATCTTAACCTGCTACACTATGCCCTCTCTTCCGCTGGCATTTAACTAGGAACTCTACTTCAGCTTTTTTAAGGGGTATTCCCCTATAACAGGCATTAAGACCACTCCCATGAAAGAGAATACACTTTGTATCTTGTAAATGCTACACATTGCGACAGCATCCTCCATTTTCCAGAATATTTCCTGAGAAAGGGTTACCAATGGCACAATTATTCGCTACCATGCAGCCAGTGGACCTGACAGCACAGCCTTAGTTTAGACGATATTGGGCCAAAGTTCCTGGAGGAAAGCAATTTCTCTAGCAGGAGAGATTTTAAGGTAGAATGAAAGATGACTACAACATTGGCTTACTGCAAATCCATGTTTCTACTAGAATGGTGCCAGAAGTCAATAAACAAAAAAACAATATTCAGGACAAAATGTTGTATTAACAGAGATGACGAGATCAGGGCAGCTACTGACAGAAGTGAGACTATTAACTATGAAACTGCTAAATGATGAAGAAGCTAAACTGTGGACTCTTTCCAACAATCACAGAGACAGCTTCTCTTTTATATTTTTTTTTACGTTTTGGGGGAGGGGGATCCTTACCCAGAATTCATGTTGATTCACTGAAGGCAGTTTTGGTGTACACAAATAAAACAAAAGTAGTTGACCAAAAAAAACAAACATTCAGTGAACATTTAAATATTTTTTTTTTTGCAAGCAGTCTAGCCCCCTTGTACCCCCCCCCCCCAGCATCAGAATTATATATACCAACTCTGAGGTCATACAACAGTGGAAAAAAGGTAATCTCAGTTATCAACAAAAGTGGTCTTGGCAAACTGCTTTCTCTTTGCAGTCACAAAAACTGCCTTAAATGAGATGACACGCTCCCTCTTACCCGCCCGCTATACAGTCTCTCTGCCAGCAAACATACAGATCTATTTATTTCTCCTGGGTAAAAGTGAACCAACTTTTCACTCCCCATGGATGTGTAAGAAGTGTGCTGTCAGTAGTGCTGTCACATACTATGGCAGTTCAGGTTATTTTCTTGTGTGATTACATCCTTTCTATTACCATGGCTGGGACTTCGGCAAACTGCTTGCGGTCTTCCACACTATCCACCACATTGCAAGCATGGTCATTATGATCCTCCCAGTAGAACCATGGATTCTCCAGGTGACATGGTCAAGGAAATGCTTGCCACATCACTGCCACCAACCCAGCATCTCACGTCAGCTCCTCCAGCAGACTGGCCACTAGCTGAACCCACGTTGTCAGGGTTTAGGGTTTAAGTTTTCAAAGCCAATAGAGCTGGCTTACAGAATCAGTTTCAAGTGATGACAGAGATAGACTCTATTGAATAGGCTCTTTGCGTGCATTTGAAATTACAATCTCAGTCAGACAACCAAGTCTGATGTCAGTCTTTTGTCTTGGCCTAATGTAATGCCAAGTGTCACAAATGATGGACCAATATGATCACTACCTTGCAACGTCAATTCTTTTCCAGGAATGGTGCAAGTGTATATAACAGCTACACCTATAATTACCCAGAGAATGGAAGGGCCTCTATCAGGTATGCTTCTACTGCCTGGACACCCACTCCACTATCACAAAGATCAAAACGGTGATGATGATGATGATGAACAGCCAGTCCCCTTCATAACCAGTAAGCTAAACATGGGGTCTCTGGCATTTGCAAAACTTCTCACAGAGAAGAAAATCCCCATGAAGCCAACAAACAGGACTTAAAAGTGCATACAATATGACAACAACCTCTAAAATCACTCACTGGAAATGTTCTCTTGGAGATGAAATACTTAGAGTTTAAGCAGTTTCATCTTCAGTGCTGTAGGACTTGATCAGAAACTATGTACTCTTACAAAATACCACACAAATACAAAATCAATTAACTCAATCACATGGCCTAACTTATATACACAAATAACTATCCCTAAGCCACATGATTTTATCTCACCATAAGATTCTTAAAAACCACTATGCTTAAAGACTCAAAAACAGTCAAACGTATGTGCAAAATATTAAAATGGTTTACAGTTTAAATATATTGAATATATGTTGAAAAATAGTATGAATATATTTTCAAAAATATATTATATAGTACAAAACTCTATGAATAATAATTCAAACACTTTTCCTGTACAACTTCACTTATCCAATGCGACACCTGATTAAACAAATAAATTCAGATTCATAATTTGGCTGCCCTCAGTTTCACTACACTAGTGATAGAAACTCTGTCATTCACTCAGTCATGTGACTAAAGTATAATTATTTGTCTATTATTTCTGAACATAATTCATAACATATTAAGAAGTTTCTTTTTGCATGCTCCCAGCAACCCTTCTGTTGACCCAAAGGTGCAGCTCAATGTTTACAATGCTGAATCCATTCAGAGTACCTGTATTTGCCCAACAGCAATTTGCAGAGCGTACTTTCATAATCCTGTGAGTCCTTTTGCATTCTCTTTCAGACTGCAAAGGTTGTAGTACTAGTCCTCTTTACAGACTGAATTTTTTAAACATTACTCTGCCAATACCTTCTTCCCTGGATGTGAAATACAAGGTGAACAACACACTTCTATTCTTCTCTGGACATTTCCTTGCGTGACAAGTGCACTAAAAAAATACGGGTCGTGAAAACCAACTCTAATGGCATGTGATCCAAAATTCTCCTAACAAAACGTCTACAACTGACTGGGACTTGCTTACACCAGGTTTCCATTACCTGTGTATTATATATTGCCTCCTTTTATGAATAAAATAAGTACTTCATTCCAGCCTGAATAAAACAGGCAGGCATTGCTCACTATGCTTTCATGATATTTCACCTAAAAAGAAACCCTGCAAGCATATGTAGTACCGAGTTTCTTAAATAGGTCAGTAATATATTCCACAGTGTATACAAGACATTAATGGGCTCTACAACACTAAATCTAACCCACAGATTGTCAGGCCTTAAGAATGGAGAACCACCACCCTAAAGCAATAAACAATGCAAAAAAAAGGGGGGGGGTGTAAAACCCCTACATTCCCTTACATAAATATACTAGACTCCCTGTTATCTAGCCTCTCTCTAACTGGTCTAACCAGCCATCATATTTCTGCCATAGTCCAAGCAAAATACAACAGAGAAGAACAACGCTTCCACCTCCTCTGGCCTAAATAATGACAGACATTTGAGTTTTAGACTTCATATTCATTAGAAAAATGCATATTAACACAAACCCTTTTATTCTAGCTGATTTATAACCTATAAATGCTGTTTTGCATGCTTTTTCTGATTAACTAGTCGTTCCTTTATACAGCCTAAGGTCCGGTCCCAGCGAGACCAGATAAGAGGGATTCGACTGTAACATCATAGTGAGCACCTACTGGAAAAAGAGCATCACCACGCAAGGATGAACAAAGTAACCCCATTGACTGCAGTCTTGTCATTAAATCATCTAATGGTTGGAGTAATGTGATTGGTGATGGAGATGTCTGGCCATCAATACTAAGACAGTGAGGCTAATGTTCAACACTCAAGTTATCAACTGATCGGTCTTTCTCTCTGCTGTTAAAAATGCTCACTAGCAACTGATCAGATATTAAAAGTCAAACTGCAGGGCCACAGAACATCTGTCAATAATGCAAACAAAGAAGAACAAGAATGTTCAGTGTACAGACTGCCTCAGTTTGTCTGCCAAGACTAACCGTGAGATGCAATATAAATTTAAGACCTCCCACAAAACTGTTAAAACATTTAGGTATCAGGTGGGTGACATCTCAGAACTTAGTTAAACAGCCCCAAATCTTAAGACTACACCAATTAGGCTGTATATAGTAATGTAGATTTTACTAGTGCCAAAAAGTAGGATCCCTTTGGTTTAACACTGTTCCCTCTTGCATCATATTAACCAATATTCATTTTTCACTGCAAACATTAAACGCAGCATAAATTAGTTGCAACTTTAAACAATAAGAATACAACTTTTCTGAAGGGTCAGTCCTTCTGTATTACCTGAGGCAGGAGTTGCAGCCTTCTGACATGGCCCCAACCTGTCTCTTGTTTCACTAAGCTGAGAGGCACAAAGTTGTACTGCACTGCCTGGGGTCTTGCAGCTGCACATTTCTATGTCCTCTGCAGGTCAGCAGTTACTTGTGATGTCATGCTCTGCAACAACATGAATGTGTTTTAGAAAAACATCAGTTACTGCTATTTCTGAATGGTCACATATATCTGCAGTCAGCTGCTTGACACATCAGTTACTGCTATTTCTGAACGGTCACATATATCTGCAGTCAGCTGCTTGACACATCAGTTACTGCTATTTCTGAACGGCCACATATATCTGCAGTCAGCTGCTTGACACATCAGTTACTGCTATTTCTGAACGGTCACATATATCTGCAGTCAGCTGCTTGACACTTCAGTTACTGCTATTTCTGAATGGTCACATATATCTGCAGTCAGCTGCTTGCACACACTAGTGCTACTGGCTGCATATTGTTTGACTGTGAATTTTGCACTTATTTCCTTCAGTCTGTTCCTTGCAAAACACGTATGTACCTACTGCTTTTCCACACACTTTATAAACTGTACTTTATAAACTGTACTTTATGACTGTAAATCCCCCCAACATACACGCACCTTCATATTTGTGTAGAAAAGCAGCAAAAGTGAGGTGGTGTTGCATTTTATTTCCAGATGATCTACATAGTACATTCAGTGGTCACCAGATAGAAGTGCAACTATGTTGCACTATATTACAGGGCCTCTACCTCCATCAGTTACCAGGTTCTTTATTCTGCATAACCATCAGTGCTTGGACTGCACCAGCCTGTTACCTACTTTGACTAACTATCCTGCCCCTCTCATTCTAGTACTGACTAATCCCACTGTTTCACTTAGAACAATAAATGTTGGCTTTATTTATGCATGCAATGATCTTTTTGCCTCAAATATGCAGCCAGGTAAGCCCATCACTGCCTGTTATGAAGGCTTCACATTACTGCTAATAGAAAACTGTGTGTGTGTGTGTGTGGGGGGGGGGGGGGGCACCTACCATGAACGTAAACTGGCACTGAATAAACACTTCACACTTTATGCATCACAAACAAAATCCACTGATAAGCTAAAATGCTACTTCGCTGACCGCTGTATCTAACACTTGTTAGAAAATGCTCGCTGTCAGATCAGTAAAAATATTGCTGAGTAGATATGAAGAGGATCAAGCAAAAAATCAGTGTAAAACAACAATGCTTACATATCTCCCTACATCGAGCCGTCATAGAATTGATCAGACAAAAATGTCACGGAACAGGGTAATGCTAACAAGTCAGGAACAGATTCACTACACCTCAGTTTTGTATTGCTGTGCCATGAAACATGGCTACGGACAAGTGTGCAAATGCTGATTTTGCAAACTTTGCTGAAAGAGACATTTTCATGACTGTTCACACTACCAAGGAGCATTTCTTCACCCCCACCTAAAGTGCAGTGACCTCAGCATTGAATAAGCTCAGTGGCACAGGGGGGAACCATCTTCCCTGCATGGGTGGGTTGAAGTTCTCTGCAATATCAGCTGCCGAGATTAGCCTTTCCTGGCTGTTTCCAGGGTGGCATACTAAACTGTGACTCTGTAAATAGCCATGCATTACTGGTCATTATAAAACAGACATGCCCACTTCTACAGAGGGATTAGCTATAACCCAAGAACAGCAAGCAACTTAAAAACACAACAGCCCCGGCACAAAGTCCAAAGAAAGTAAATAGGATATGACAGCCCTACACTGGCCCAGTAATGAAGGAGCCTCAATCCTCATCACTAATACCAGTGAGGGATGTACACAACGGGAGGATGACAAGTACACACACAGTAATGTACAATTTCCTTTAAGAGCACACAGAGACCACAGTCAGTCTGGGGCTGGTTTCTCCCTCTTTTTCCAGATCCTCAAGAAGAGTCCATACTGGCACAGCTATAGGGTTAAGATCTCAGCTGAGGGGTCAAGCCAAAACCTCCAGCACCCTCTCTGTCCAACCAGTGCTCAGTGTCCCTGCCCAAGTAGCTGACACACACACACAACACACACACACTGAGATAAATAATAATAAAAGAACAAGACAATCAACACAGTAACTGCAGAGTTCAGAATCACAGGAACTATTTTAAAAGAACATTGCACGACACTCTCAAATAAATACAGAAAACATCTAAACTAATCTTTACTATATTATTCCTATCCATCTCTAAAAGAAATACTATGCCTAAATCTTACTTACAGACAACACGCATGCACAAGTGCTGATGATGGATGTTTCCAGATCAAAGACAAAATACAAAATGACCAGTCTTTCTCGGAGAGAGTTCTTAAATTAATATCAAACATTACTGCTTGGTCAACTTGGATGACATCACTCTGTCACCTGCCTTCAGTTCTCAGGCTAACAGATACCAACAGCATTTTATCATCTCTGTGTGAGAAGTACATATCTCTCAGATGTGCAACTGCTTGGAAGCAATAAAACACTTTACATTTTAAACCTAGTAATTAAAATTACTTACAAGAGAAATGGAAAACTTCTAGCTCTAGACATTGTGTCTGCTTGCTGCATTGAAAATGAGAGATAAGACAATCGTAAAACACTTTGATTCCAACTTATTTTCATGAAGTTTTGCAAGTTAACTCTATGTTCCAGCTTCTACTATTAAAACATACATTTGCACATGTATATAATTTATATACATTTCTGTTGTTTCAGTAGGGTACACTGTGGTTATATTCTTAAAGCTCAGTACATAACATACAGTTCTCTTACATTTGTAAGACAAGCATATGAATTATATTAATATTCACAAATGATATATGATTATTTACAAAATTCTAGATAGCTGAGATGGTAGTGCCACATAGGAGTTGAGTGCTAGCATGCTTTAAAATCAAAATTGCCACTGTTTGCAATCACTGACAATAGCTATCTCCGATAGTTAAATATTCCTGACTATGCAATCCATAGCTACTCACAATAAGCCACAATTTTACATGAAGTACACCACAAATCTACTAGGCAACAGCACACATCTATCCTGGTTGACAGTTCATCTTTAGGAAGGCAATTAAAGTACAATCAACCTGAATATATTATGTTTAAATAAAGGGGAGTCGCAGTATCCATTTTTCAGTGCCTGCTTGATACCTTACAATAAAGGACATAATGTGCCCAATTTGCCAGTATTTTTCATACAAATTCAACCAATCTGTTTTTCTCTTAAAACAGTACACACACATCAGCCTCACTGCTTTACCGTCTCATTCCAGGCTGCTTCCCAAGCATTCATGCCTGAATTTCAAACATGCATTTTCTCCTTGGTAATGAACTTCTATCAATGTGTTGCAATACATGTTAGCAGAGGTCATAGTTACAAATCAACTTAGTATGTTTTCAAATAAAGGCATTTCTTTCTACCATATAGTTACTGTATCCATATGTTCCAAATCACACTCTAAAGCTTATGTTAGCAGCAAAATATTTATTAGTAAAATATAACACAATTTATCAAGTTTTAGCCTTAAATGCATAGCAATGGTTAGATAAATGTTAATTTAGTTTCCAATTACATTTTGTTCTCTCTAAAATATTTTTAAAGCTCTCATATATTTCATTAACAGTCTTTGTTGGGTCAATTAAATAAGCATGGAAACATGTTTTTTGTTATATATCTACTATTTGTTTCAGTATCTAATACTATAGAAGCCAAATACACTTGCAAATCATAATATACCATAACGGAAAATTGCCTTGTATATTGATTTTTATACTGTATCAGGATATGCAAAACCATCATCTCAGTGTAGATTTTACTATGTTGCTGAAAAAAAAATGCAAAAAAAAAAAACAAAAACAGGTAGTACCTCACCCAATGTTATATTTCACATTTATAACCTAAACCATCATTTTGTAAATATAGACAGTGTGACCATTATGGATTGTGTGATGAATGGGTGTATAATCCCAATCACTGCCACCAACTCATATGTGATGTTCAGAAACTAGGGACTCATGATCCAGATCACTAACCATCAACTAATGTGAGAGGGGTAACTGGCCTTAGGATCACATGGCAAACACACTGCTGCCTCATGTAATACTACCCACCACACCTAAATAAGCATTACACTGTAAAGATGCAGCTCACAGTCAAAATCATTGCCTCCACAATATTTACCTCATCTCAGATTGAGGCCTTTGCCCTTCTGTAAGGTCTTACAAATAGTAATTGAAACCTCCCCTAAATTATTTTGCACACAAATAAGCATACAATGTATTACACAAGTGGTTAATGATAGCTCACCAATATCAATATTCCCTTTACTACCTTTATGGTAACACTATTACCAGCTAGATGCTTTACTGTACAACAAAAACACAATTACTGTTTAGCCTTAAACTAATACAAGATATTTATATGGCAGAAATAGCTTAAGCAGTAACTCGTAAAGAGTGATAGTCAAAAGTTAGCAGTACTTCAGCTTGATAAATGTATGTTTAAGCAAATAACTGAATCAGTAGCTAAAAGAATTTAAGGATGAATCATAAAACATCTTACCTGAAACACAAAAGGAAAAACATTTTCAGCACATTTCAGAAATCAGACTTTCTGCTTCTAGCAGTTGTACAGCATTTCAACAGAAATAAGTCAAATACACAGTAGTGTTTTCAGTTTTTAAATTTTATACACATATATTTTACATTCAAGTTTACAATAGTTTTTAAGAAATTTATTTTATTATTTATTTTATTTTACATTTGTTGACCGGGCTAATCTAACTGGATACATGTCAATTTTCAGTAGAGGCCCGGGGAGAAAAGCTCCAACCATCAGCAGTGACAAAAAAAATTTATACAATATATAGTAAATAGCCAAGTGAATAACAATACATTAGCTACATAGGTGAGAACAAAAGTTTTACAGAGTAACTTAGTAGTTTAAAGCTAAGATTAAATACAGAGAACCAAAAACATATTTTTTTTTTTAGTACTACAGAAAGGTGGTAAAACAGAAGAGTAGAGAAGTACAGAGAGAGCTGGAGGGGTAAATATCAGTCTGGGTTAGAGCAGGGACATAGCCAGTGAGTTGTAAGATATTCTTTCAGATGCTTTTTAAAAAGAATAGCGAAAGAAGGGAGGAAAGTTCAGTAGGAAGCCGATTCCAGATTTTACCTACTGTGTTGGTGAAAAGTGAGTCTCCAGCCTTGTTATTTGATTTAGTAGTGGAAACTAGAGGCTTATTAGCTGAGCGTAGTACAGCAACATTTTTGTAGGGTGAGATCAGGTTAGTGAGGATAGGGGTATTTTTAGGGTAGTAAAGGATTTTTTGGGTGATAATTTGTTGATAAAGTAGTTGGTTTTGCAGTTCTAGCCATCCTAGTTGTTTTAGGTTAAGACAGTGGTGAGTTCTAAAGGTGGTGCCAGTGGCAAATCTGGCTATGTTATTGTAACTGGTGGAGAGTTTGGTAAGGTTATTTTTTGACAGATTGGTATATATTGCTGAAGCGTGGAACAGGGTAGAGATAAGGTGGGTCTGGGCAATAGTTGTTCTGGCTGTAGGAGAAAGGAAGGGTTTGATTCTGTAAAGAGTGCCTAGTTTTTTGTTGACTGACTTTATAGTAAATTAATGTGGTCATAAAAACTAAGGTTATTATCAATTGTTACTCCTAGTAGATGGGTAGAAGTGTCTGGGGATATGTTAGTTGCATTGTTAGAGGATATTGTAAATTGCATTTGAGGTGACTTATGAATTGGAGCAAAGAGCAGTAACTTTGTTTTCTTAGGGTTCAGGAGGAGGCAGTGTTGCATAAACCAATTTTCAACACTGTTAAATACTGTTTGGGTGAGAGACTGGAGAGAGGTTATGGACTTAGCTGAACAAATTAAAGTAGTCATCTGCATATTGTATGCAGGTGGCCTGAGGAATTTTGCTATGTAGGTCATTAATAAACAATGAGAAGAGTAGAGGTCCTAAAATAGAGCCTTGGGGTACTCCAGTGTTCACGGGAAGGGATTTTGAAAGATTATTATCCCACAATACTACTTGTTGCCTGTTTTCCAGATAGGATTTAAACAAATTTAATGCTTGTGAGTCAAGAGATTGGGCTTTCAGAATGTCTATAAGGATATTATGGTTGACCATATCAAAGGCTTTTGAAAGGTCAATAAATAATGCAGAGGAAAAAGTGTTATTGTTACGATTTTTGTTTATGGAGTCGGAGAAGGATAGAAGGGCAGTTGTACTATGGAAAGGCCTAAAACCATGTTGGCAGTTGGCAAGTAGATTGTATTGGAGAAGGTGGTCAAGTAGTTGTCTGTGTATGCATTTTTCCATTATCTTAGCTATTGGAGCCAGTAAGGCAATAGGCCGAAAGTTGGAGAGTTCAGTAGATGCCCCACCTTTATGTAGAGGGATGATATGGGATATTTTCCAAATGGAGGGGATTTTGCTTTCTAAAATTGTTCTATTTATAAGGATGGAGATGGGATAGGCAATAGCTTTTGCTGCTATTTGCAGATATTCAGCTGGAAGACAGTCAGCAGAAGGGGTGCATGGTTTTAGTTTTTGAAGGAGTTTGCAAATGAGTGATGTAGGTACTGGTTGTATTTGAAAGGTAGGAGATGGAGTCTTTGAGGTATTTAATGAGGATGTAGTAATAGGTGGTAAAGTTTTGGCTAGGGTTCGAATGGCTTCAGTAAAGTAGTTGCTAAAGGCATCAGGAATTTGGTTAGAGTTACATTGGTTGAATCCTGTAGGGGCAGGAGTTTTAGAGTGTCCTGGCTGAAGAAGTTTGTTTATGCCAGACCAGAATTTGTGTGGCTTTTGCTGATGGGTTTGTTGGAGGTAAAGGTAATAGTCTTTTTTGTCTTTGAGAATATCTTTCTTGGTGGCATTTCTTAACTGTTTAAAGCAGAGATGATCTGATGGACATTTAGAAACTCTCCACTTGGCCCAAATTTTATCTCTGAGGAGGATCTTTTGCCTAGTTTGTTTTGTGAGCCAGGGGGCAATTTTGGTCCTTATTCAAGAAGAACGATAGGGAGCATGGTAATCTAGGATCTGAAGGAATCTGGTGTTAAAGTAGGTCACTGCATCATCAAGTGGAAGATGAGACATAGGTGACCAGTCACATGCTTTCAGTTCATTTTGGAAGCTCTCTCGGTTAAAAAATTTTTTGGAACGTGAGGTTTTAAAATTATTAGTAGTCGGGGTATGGATTCTGTGTTTAATAATATAGGTCAGCATGTGGTCACTAATATCGTCAGGAAGGGTTCCTGGTTTATAAGTATCAAGGTGGCTGTTGATAAGGATCCAGCCTAGGGTGGTTTCCTTACTGCTTGGCTTATGGATTCTAGTAGGAGTGGTTAAAATTTGTGAGAATCCGTAAAGATTTATATGATTGGGAGGATTAAGGGAGCTGCAGGAAGCCCAGTCTATATTAAAATCACCTAATACAATGGTTTCTTGAGGTAGGTGGGTAGTGAGGTAACTAAGTAAGTTTTCAAGAGAGTGTTGATATTATTTCCAGGGGGGAGATATGCACAAATTAGACAGATGGATTTGGAGTTGTTGATTTGAATGCAAATTACAATTGGCTTAGTTTAATATGACATTGTTAAATTTCTTCCCTCCTTGTAGATCTGAAGCGAGTTTTCTTGACATAACAAAAAATAAATAAAATAAAAATCGGTGTTCAAATGTACTTTGCACTAAATATGCTCATTGTTGCTCAAATTTTTATGCAACAGGCACCTAACCAGACCCATTGCCACCATTTTATATGAAACATGAAATGACTGCTGTCTCACAATCTGCACTGTTCACCACCAATATATGAAAGGGATTGGCCTTATGAACATACAGTAAATGCACACTGCTACATTCTACCACAGATAGTCATCACCTGCCATATCCAAATAAGGTTTGCACTGTACAGCAGAAGATAAGGGTAAAAGTCACTGACTCTACATAAATTCACTCATCTCAGAATAAGCCTGATGCCTTTCATTACAATTTTTAAATAGGAATTGACACTTGACAGTATTTTCTAGGAGGGAAAAATAACACCTCTCTATTACCAACATCCTCTTCCTTGTCTTTAAATAATGCTGCCACCAACTAGACCACTCCAGTACAGAGAAAGCATTTTTTTCTTTAAAATAAACCAACTATTATTTATTTGTATTGCAGAAATAGTCTGAGCTGTAACTTTTCAGTAGGTGAATACTAGATGTTAATTTTACACCACCTCAAAATATCTTTAAGTTAATAAATAAACCAATCATATGCATTTAAAATTTAATAAAATTCTTTGTGAAAGAAAACTAAGCAATGCACTTTGTAAAATCAAATCTATAATGAATGATAAACATCCACAACAAATAAAGGAAAGAATGTTCTTAAACTGGCGCACATAATTCTAACAGTTTATCTTGTCCTATCATTGTCAGTTGCTTAAATATATATATATATATATACACACACACACACACACACACACACACACACAGGAATGGATTTTCTACCTGCCTCTGGCTTAGACATCAAACAGAAGTTTCCCAAGTTTCATGGGAAGATGAAATCCATATGGAATTCTGTTTCAGGAATACACTTCCTAGGAGCAGATTTTAGATGCAAAACAGAAATATCGTCATCTGTTTTCAATATCCCAGATTCTGTTCTTTGATTTAAACTTAGTTTATGCCTGTCTTGTTTTCGCAGTCTCTGCGTGCGTGTGTGTGTGTGTGTTGGGAGGGGTGGAGTATATTCCAACAAATCAGTGTCCAAATAAGGTTATTTCTTTTTTTCAAAACTGAAGATATTGCAAATGTATGCACACTTGATAAGTCAAATTCCTTCTAAATCTAGGATTAGGAACCTGATTTACAAGACAGTAATGAATTCAGTTCCTGCTTTCATTATGAAATCAGTTCAAGTAAGATGTATAAGTGTGTCAGCAGTGGTTCTTTTTGTTTTTTTTTTTTGAGAGATTCCTCCTTTCTTCACATCTGTGCAACTGTGGTGCTGTATATGCAAGTTCAGGCTCTGTGTGCTTCTCCTTTGCAAAAACACTAACAAAAAAATGGAAAATTCAGCCTTAAGGAATTTATGCCTTTATATTCAGGCTCATATTTCCTGTATATATTGTAGGTCAAGGTTTCACACGGGTAATGCAGTCTCATTCCCACCTGACCACTTATTCATTTAATTCAGTTTCTTAAGGCAGATTCCATTGCTGAAGTCTTTCTGAGGCAGTGCTTGTGACATGAGAGAGATACGTGGGCCCATCTGCTTTTAGTGGAAACAGTAGAGCCTCTTACTTCTAAAACTTTACTTTGCTCTCAATATAGTCACATTTCTTGGATTTATTTTTTGCTCAAAGCATTTAACAATTTGAAATCACACTGACATTACCACCGCGGCTGCACTGGTATTTTTATGAACCCTTCTATTGGGTACCTGGAGTTGCACAGCAGGACAGAACAAAATTTCCAGAAAGCAATGAATATAAAGCACTACACTGCGAGTCCGATCCTTTAATTAATGTTACCCAAACTGTTCTTTTCCCAAGCTGCATGTGTTTTTTGGAAACAAAGATATTCTTCTATGTACTCCTTTGGTTAAATTAATTGCCATTTCTGGATTTCATGTTTTGGTCCGAGGCTTTCCTGTGAATTTCAAAGAAGAAAATCTTGTAGAAGTACCTTCCTAGACCGTTCTTTTAAGAGAGGAAAACTGACCTATGTACTGCATCATGCATTGGCCAATAGACCGACCAATGCCTGGGCCATAAGTCAAACTCAGGACACTGGTGATGCAGGCAGATGCACTTTCCCCAAGTAACAGTGTAAGTACTACACAAGTGCTAATTCAAGGCTATATATCCATTCACTAAGACAATCTACACAAGCTCTTCAGAGCTGTGTAAAGAAATCTAACTTGAAAAAATCAAAACAGCACTTCATAGGCTATGAGCACTAAATCAGGTGACAGAATGCTCATTATAAAACATTTAAAATATAAATGCATAGCAAAAAGAAGAGCATGTACCTTGAAATATATACCAGCTACTGAGAACAGCTGCTGTCATGTATATGGTTGTCTGCTGCCACCAGCATGACGCCACTCAACTCTTCCTCACCCATAGTTAAGGCAAGAGCTCAGTAGCGTTTCCAGTCACATGCTATGTGCTTAGCAAATCTAACCACCAGGCTCATGCTCAGTTATGAAACCTGACCGTCTAAACCTCCTGTAACTAAGCAGTGCTCTCCTACACAAGTAAAACGTGGCACATTCCACAGTAGAACTCCTTGGTGGCCTGGCTGGAATGGTAGGCACAGCAGACACAGGGATATTCAATTCATCCTGTATGAGATTTCATATTTAGTATTCACCAGACTCATTGTCACTGTGGGCTGCATGTGTGTAACTGACACCCTTCATCAGCAGCAGGTGGAGCTCTGCAAATGGAATACTCAAATACCATCTTTCATTCACATTTTTACACCTACTGGTTTCTTTAGGGCATAGGTGTGGCCCAGTACCATCTGCACATGACTGATGTGAGAGGGATGAGCTCTGAGTAGCAGTCAGTCATATTTGAAATTTTCATGAGGATCAAAGCAATATTGAAAATAAGCTCTGATCTTTGCTCCTAAAGGCAGTTCTGTCACTTAAGAAATACCCTGAAAATAGGAGCACATTTTAGAAGGACTAACTCACATAAGCAACCTAAACAAAATAAAAAACAATCAAATAAGGTACAGCTTTTACTGCATGGCATTTCCTCAAACGTCTGGCATTAAAAATGAATGCAAGTGCTGTCCATTAGCTCACCTCAAAAAGGACAGCAGGAGGATAAAGGTTAACAAATGGAACCAAGAGGAAGAGCGTTAAAGAACAGGTTTAATAGGGTAGTTCCCTACAGCTGGAAATTTAAGATAAAAAAGAAATATCAGTTATCAAAAAACATTGTTGATGTTTTCCCTCTTATGAACTTGGGAGCTGTTGTGTATTAGTGTTCATGACCAAGTTTCTGTTTGCTGCATTACATTCGTAGGATTTTTTTTCACTCAAGGAATCCTTTTGTTGAGTCGTCTGAATATAGTGTACTAACTGTATGTGTTATTTTTCTGTATTTAATGTGTTAAAGCAGGGTAAACAGACATGAGTTTCAGCACTGATGTGATCCAGGTGACGAATGTGTCGCCTAGTGCCACTTCGGAGCAGATGAGGACTCTTTTCAGCTTTCTGGGAAATATCGAAGAATTGCGATTGATTCCACCAGAGTGCGTATTCTATTGATTCCTAAATAAGACTGTTTTGTGGTTATAAAGATGTAAATTACGTAGTCCAGTACTGTAAAGTTGGGTTTTCATTTAATCCTCTTTCTAAAAGGGATTAGGCCGTGTGGCCTAACCTGCTTATAAAGCCTTATCTACTTTACTGCTTTGATTATTTTTGGAAGTGAACATTGCTGGAGGGGTAACTGGTATGTCGCCTTTAGCCGAATGTTGAATTGTGGGATCATTTGTGCACGTAGCATTTAATTTTGCTTTGCATTGTGCTTTATGCATTAGTGTTGGGTTCCTGCTTTTGATGTGTTAAAAGGTACAAGATGTATAGGCATAGAACAGATGTGAGATTCATATTCATTCAGAAGGGCGAGTCCGCATGTCTTAGATTAGATTTATTGTTATATAACTTGTAGTTTGATATGTCCATGCTTGGTTGTCTCATGCAATACAAACAGCTTTGGTAGTAATCGTGCAGTTTTGTTTATGAAGTTTGGCAAACCGCTTTCCTGTCATGAAGTCATTCTGTGTGGAAAGAACCGGAGGCGTTCTATGATTTATTGTTTCGGTAGGTACTGTGTGTTTGTGTGTTAACTTCAGAAGCAGGTCACACTTTGTTCGACTTACTCGGCATTCCAGAGATACGATGTATTACCCCAAATCAGCTGTCATTAGTGCTTGTTGATGGAAACGTATCTGATGTAAGTGTTTTTGATTTGAACAGTCTGTGTACTTTTTCTAGTGCCTTTTCTGAAGCGTCCTGCAACTAGGAGTTTTATCACTGTTGTTTTGTGAATTACATAAACATATTGAGAATGTTGGGGTGAACAGTTATGGATCGGAGTGCTGGTGATCTTGCAGGGTAATATCATTGAATTCTTCCTGCACTATTGGAACACTGATCCAGATGGACCTTTTTAATGATTAGAGACTAAGGATTCTTGGTGCTAATACTCTTCATATATCGTTTGAATCTTGCTGGTTACTGGGAGTTGATTAGTTTTTTAGTCATTCATACGAACAAAATTTGTTGAAAATATTCCTGCACTTTTTATTTTTGTCCCTGCGCTGTAATCCAGAGGCCCTCCATTCTGTATTTAACATCTTCCATAGGTTTAAACTTCTGTACCAACTGGAGCACAATAGGTAAAAACATCACTTCCTTGTCTTATAAGGTGGCTCCAAGTCTTTACAGCCCATGACATTCCGAATCAGTAGCACCTTAACGGAAATTGTGTTAAAATATCACTTTTACATTTTTTTTTTAACTTTATGGGTAAGATGCCTATACTGGCTGAATTTACTTACTGTACTTAACCCGTTCAACATAAATCACACTTCACAGTCCTCTCCTGCCTCCTACTCCACTCCTTCCTTTTGTTTTTCTACTACCTTACCTTATCTACTTCATCTCTGCAAACCTTTGCTTGACCTCTTTCCTCCCTACTCACCTAAGGTACCTGACACCTTTCTCTGCACTCATAATCTTTTTAACTCCCTTCTCCTTTCTTTTATAACCATAATATGAACACCGTCTCTTTTATAACCATAATATGAACACCGTCTCTTTTATAACCATAATATGAACACCGTCTCTTTTATAACCATAATATGAACACCGTCTCTTTTATAACCATAATATGAACACCGTCTCTTTTATAACCATAATATGAACACCGTCTCTTTTATAACCATAATATGAACACCGTCTCATAGTAAAACATCTCTCATTTCTCCTCACTGTCTAATGCAATCTGTAGGATCTATTTAAATGTCTTATTAGAATTGTTTCATTTATCATATATTATTCTATGTCATAAATAATGACTGTTCAGTTTTTCTCACTTATTTTTTTTCCAGTTCATGTCATTTGTTTTTTTTCATTGCACTGTATTATGAAACATTTGTTCCATGTTTTTGTAATTGCAACATTTTTTCATTATTATGTTTTGTAGTGTACCGTAATACTTTGTGATTTAAAATAGCTGTAGTTGATTTTTTGAAAGATTGTGATTGTGAAGCTTTTCTCTCTGGGCCTCTGCTGAAAATGAGCATTTTTTCTGGCCCAGTCGTAGTTTCCCTGTAAACAAATGTCAAGTAAATAAATACGAACATTTACAATGAGACACCAAGTAAATAACTAATCAGAAAGTTTGTGCGATTGCTTATATGTTTACATGTGCTGTATTTGTCATTTGATGTAAATTGCAGAATCAATTATACAGTGGTTCTGTTTTCCATATTTTATGTTTTGGTGTTAAGTTTGGTATGTGTTTTCAACATAACACAATGTGGGGGATATTCTACTTTAGTTACTGACAGTCTGCAGATCTACACAGTAGAAGTTATTCATATGTTACATATTTAGACATTAAAATGTAGTTGTACGTTGTATAATTGCTGCTTAAGGCCGTGTATCTGTGGTGCTTTGTCTTACTATACTGCCTTTGTGAAGTAAACTGCTGCAGAAACGGTCGTGTGTCATGTCAGTTGAAGTACTTGGAGGTGGGTTAATTTCTGTTTCATAACCCTTTGGCTTGTATTTTTGTTTACTACTAACTGAGATTATGTCGTGGTGTTCTGTGTTGTAGCTGGTGCTAATATACTTAGTTTGGTGTATTTAGCTTAATTTGTGCCATATTAACGGATATATAGTTTGTTGGTGCGCAGTCTTTTGGGTTTTGCATTGTTGTAAATTGTATTTTTAACTGTTACTGGCTTCCCACTCAAGTGCGACAGCCATTACTGCACTATAAAAGTGTTTTTGCATTTTGTTTCTACTGTTTTCTTGAACAAAAACAAAAAAGTCTTGCTATTTTCCCGCCTTACTAAGCTAGAAAAGTCCATTTTCAGATACCTGGACTGTGTTTATGCTTCTGTGTTTGGCCATACCTTGCTTTGGCAAAAAGGAAGTTTCTTTGTTCACCAGTGAGAGTGGGGAGCTCTGAACAGCCTACCTGCCCTTGGAGTGGTTTCTGCCCAGAAACTGTAGTTTTATTGGCCATTTTGGGCTAATTTCTATCTCTCTAATCTTTCTGACATAAAAACCGCTTTTGCGTGCTGGGCAGCGCCGGTTAGCTAGGGTTAAACTATTCCCGACTCCACGAAGCCTACTCTTCAGTTTTTCCCTTGAACTAGACAAACCAACTTTAGCACTCAAACCATTCATTTTACAGCCCAGCACTTGCTTAAAACTCATAACAAGCACTTAAATACCCCTAGCACTAGCCACCCTTATACTATCTAGAAGGACAAGGTTCTCTATCCGTCCATACAAGTCATTCAGAAAGATCACTCTACATATTCAGGCATGTCCAAAGGGCAGTTTCCGGTGTACTCCCCAGTCCAACTAGTGAATCTGGGCATTTTGAGGCAATGTTACAACTGCCTCATGTACACAGATAACCCTCTCCTCCTACCACCAAACACTAATACATGCGAGAGATGCAATTATATAGCCAGACTGGAGGCAAAGCTCTCTCAACCCCAGACTGTAAATGACTGTCAAGAGGAGAAGGGTAATACTTGCAAGACACCAGTCTCACATAGACCTAACAAACCAACATAGGCAAGTAACACACACAAATACACAAAAGCACACTCGGAGGCTCTAAATAAAAATCTGCTAAAGCAACAGAAGCCTCCAAAGCAGACATCCAAGCAGCCTCCACAACCCATCACCAACCATGAAACACATACTTCACATAATCATTGTGCCACACAATCACAGCCCTTAAGGCAAAATAACATACCCTAACACACTTGTGATAGGTGACTCTATAGTCAGGCACACTGATGTCCCACTAACTAGGCTGGACAAGGAGAAGGTTACAGTTAGCTGCCTGTCGGGCACCAGGATCCGCCACATAACACAAGCACTCAGGTCACTCCAGAACAAGTACAAATACGACTCTGTCATTGTAAATGTTGGTGTGAATGTCCTGAGACATACATCCCTGGACTACATGAAAAGAGACATGGAAGAGATCTCTGATCATGTAGCCCAGGCAGGTATGACCCTGACCCGGAGTAGCATCCTACCCTCGCCAAGAATGATGCCACAGTATAAAGGAAAAAATGATCAATTTCAACAAGTGGCTAAGTTTCTAGTGTCATTCAAAGGGGATCCAATATCTGTCTGCCTGGGATGATATGCTCGATAAGCCACGTTGCTTCACAAGAGATGGCTTGCACCTGTCACCCTTTGGCTTTTGAATAGTGGCAAAGGTTCTTGCCGCCCCATAGTGCCTTTTTTAGGCAAGGCTCAAAAGACAAACCCACCACCGTAAATAGCACAAGTAACTGAAAACTGAGGATAATGCTACTCAGAGCCAGAACTCTAAACCTCAAAATGCACTCACTCGAGGCACTCCTCAGTGTGGAGAATATCGATATCTGTGCAGTAACAGAAACCTGGTTTAAGGCTCCAGAGAGCACCCCAGCACTACCAGGCTATAACTCATACCATACCTTTCGGCCACAGAACCTGGACCGAAACACAAAAGGCGGGGGTGTATCCATATTCGTCAAGGATACTCGCACCTCCAGGTTAGTGACGCAGCATGATGCATCAGAGATCATCCAAGTTTAACTAACAACGGACAAAACTGCAATCCAAATTGTAGCTTGCTACAGATCACCCACCATGACCCAGGACCCCCATTCTGCATTTCTGGAGACACTGGAAAATGTGAAGGTCCTACCAAACACCCTAATACTGAGTGATTTCAACTACCCAAACATTAACTGGGAGAACTACTCTTGTACTAACTCCCTTGCCCAACGCTTCCTAGAATTTATAAATTCGAACACCCTGGATCGACTGGTCAACACCCCCACCAGAGGGAACAATATATTGGACCTGGTCATCACCAACATGGGCGACCTGTGTTCCACACCTGACGTCAACCCCTCGCTGGTTAGATCAGACCATAGACTAATCACTCTGGATATTCACATTCCGCCCCCAACCCCAGTCAAGGAAACCACCATGAAAAACTTTTCAAAAGCAAGCTTTGCATTGCTTAAGACCGAGATGGAAAGGTTCACAGCCCCCACGCCAATGGGCAATGCTGTACAAGCTGCTGAAACCTATACAAAGGCACTCTATGATCATCTGCAGGAATACATGGATCGTGCTATCCCAAGTAAAACCAAGACTCACTCCTCCAAGAAAAGGAAACCAGTCTGGTGGACCCCTGCCATAAACAAGCTATACAACAAAAGGAGGAAACTAGTACAGAAAAGAGCAAAATCCCTAGAAGGAAAGATATCCCTGATCAGTATCAGCAAGAAACTATGATCCCTCATTAAATCATCCAAGGCTAGCTTTGAAAGAAAAATTGCCAAGGACTCCAAAGCTTTCTTTAGCTATGTTAGGAATAAGTGGCAATGCTCAGATTTGCTCGGAGTTAGTGCAGAATGGCACAAAATATACTGAACCGACTGATATTGCCAACATTTTGGCAGACAGGTTCAGTGCAAACTTCAAACCCCTCTCACCCCCTAAAAGGCCCATAACCATACCAGAAGAATCTAAGGCCCCGGCAATCACAGACGCGCAGGTTAAAACAGCCCTATCCAAAGCCAAAAACACAGCCTCAATGAGACCGGACGGTGTCACAGGCTACGTCTTACAAGAGCTCCAAAATGAACTAACCCCTCACCTGAACACACTGTTCAAACTCAGCCTCTCTACAGGCTACGTACTCAGAGTGGCGCACAGCAACAGTTATCCCACTCCACAAAGGTGGAGGCACAACGGACCCCAAGAACTCACCCTATAAGCCTGACTAGCCTGGTCTGCAAGGCTATGGAGTGCATCTTCATGGAACTCATTAACAGAGACATTGGGAACCTCCAAACTTTGAACCCCACCCAGTTTGGCTTTAAGGGCAGATCATGCCTCCTAAACCTGGTGGACTTCTTTGAGACAGTTACCAAGGCATTAGATGAGGGTAAGGAGGTCCACACAGCCTACCTAGACCTCGCAAAGGCTTTCAACACCATTCCCCATTCTGGTATTATAGACAAAACTCACCAACCTGAACATTAACCCCAATGTCACGAGATGGGTTGCAAATTGGCTCACGGACAGAACCCACACGGTGAGAGTTGCAGACTCTCTCTCTAGGTCCGACTCTAAACCGGTTACAAGTGGTGTCCCCCAGAGCTCAGTCCTAGGACCCCTCCTGTTCGGTATATACATCTCGGGGGTACAGGCAAGCACAGGAGGACTTTGGCTGACCATGTTCGCAGACGACTGCAAACTAGGGACCATAATTGATTCTCCGGCTGATACAGACACCCTCTAGAAGGGTCTCACTGAGACGGATACCTGGTGTCAAAATCATGGCTTCAAGCTGAATGCCAGAAAGTGCATAGTCATCCCCTTTGGAAAAAAACAAAGTACCTGGGAACTACCACATAAGTGATAGTCCCCTAAATAAAGAAAAAGTAGTAAGGGATCTGGGGACCCAAGTAGATAGCAATCTCTCCTTTGATAATCATATTGCCAAGGTGGTTAGAAAATCCTTTTATGTGGCCCACCTAATCTCAAAAGGGTTTTCATCCAGAACAAAGGTTATTGTGCCTCTCTACTCATCACTTATTAGACCCATTATAGAATACAACGCCCCATTTGGGATGTACCTTACAAGCACCTGCAATAGCTGGAAAGACCACAAAAGTACCTCACCAAGAGGATTACTGGCCTCAGACAGATGACCTATGCAGCCCGACTAAAGAAACTCCAGTTGTACTCTGTTGCATACCGCTTACTCAGAGGTGATCTCTGTTTGACATACAAGGATGGATATGCTCCTAAAAAAAAAAAAAAACAAACAAATCCCTGAGAGCCACACGCTCTAGGGATGTAAACCTTACCACAACGATAAATAGGATATGCTGGAGGGATAGATTCTTGACCCAGACACTCCCCCATGCTTCGGAACAAGATTCCAATATACATCAGGCAGACCACCTCACTAGCACTCTTCAAGAGAAACCTTGACGGGTGGATGGGAAACAGAAAATTTACCCCGGGGATCACTGCAGTGGGCTCTGCTGGACAGAGGTGCAGGGAACTAATGGCTGTGCTGGTCAGATGCACAGGGAACTAATCTAAGGTCCCTGAAAAAACAAAAAAACAAAAAAAAATCTTGCTTTTTTCCCACTTTTCTGAGATTTAAAAAAGTTCAGTTACAGGCTTGCTGTTCTTGAACTGTTTGTAAGTTTCTTGGAGGCCATTTTTTGCTTGGGCTAAAGGGAAGTCTCTCTGTTGATCAGTGGCAGTGAAAAACACTGAGCAGCCTGCCCCTGTGGGAGTGGTTACTGACTTGAAACTGTAGTTTTATTGGCCATTTTGGGTCAATTCCAAACTCCTTCATCTTCCTCTCTTAAAACCTGGTTGCCTCGTGGTTTTGGCGTCTTTTCAGGCTTGTTGGCTGTTGGTGAAGCACCCACCAAGAGGAGAAAACGCTGAGAGAAGAAAGGAGCCACTTTTGAGATTTTAAGTCTTTTTCCTCTGTTTATTTGCTAAGTTTTTCTGCATAGCCGCCTATTTTGAGCATTTTCTGGCTTGTTAAACTTGATTTCTGCATTAGTAACTGTATTTAGAGCACAACCTAGAGCTGTTTACTGAATTTCCTGTTTGCACTTATTTTTAAAATCGTTTTTTTCTCAAAACTTGCATTTTATCTGTCTTTGGCCTAGCACTCTTGTGTGGGGTCATTTACCGCACTGTTATAACTTGTTGATACTTGTGAACCTCTGCTATCTCTGAAAAAAAAAAAAAATCTTGCTTTTTTCCCACTTTTCTGAGATTTAAAAAAGTTCAGTTACAGGCTTGCTGTTCTTGAACGGTTTGTAAGTTTCTTGGAGGCCATTTTTTGCTTGGGCTAAAGGGAAGTCTCTCTGTTGATCAGTGGCAGTGAAAAACATTGAGCAGCCTGCCTGCCCTTGTGGGAGTGATTACTGACTTGAAACTGTAGTTTTATTGGCCATTTTGGGTCAATTCCAAACTCCTTCATCTTCCTCTCTTAAATCCCTCTTTTGCATGGTTTTGCGCGTTTTTGTGCATAGCACAACAGTGGGCAGCGCCGCCTAATTGGGTTTAAACTATTCCTGCCGCCACAAAGTCTGCTTTTCACTTTTCCCTTAGAACTGCTCTATCTCTCAATTTAAACACCATATTCTCATTCTAAGGCCCCTCACTGGTCCAATTAAGTAATCCTACAAGTTAGCACTATTAAAACCATAAGCACTACTTACTCTTATACTCTCTACAATTACCCTGTCCTCTATTGGTCTGTCTTAAATTCAGTTTCCCTATATTACTCTAGCATGTCCAAAGGTCAGTCAATGGTTTGCTCTCCAGTCCAGCTGGTGAATCTGGGAATTTTGAGGCAATGTTACAACTGTCTCATGTACACAGACAACACTCTCCTCCTCCAAACAGGTTCAAATATATGTGAGAGATGCAACTATTTAGCCAAACTGGAGGCTGAGCTCTCTCATCTCAAAACTGGTGTAACCAGTCAGGAGGAGAAGGTAACCTCACACAACACAATTCCAGTATCACATAGTCCCACCACATCAGCGAATCAAACACATAAATACACAAAAACATACTCGGATGCTCTAAATAAAAATCTACCTAAGCAACAGAGACCTCCAAAGCAGACATCCAAGCAAACGCTACCTCAAAACAAAACACGCACAACACATAGCCCACAAAGTCAGTGTGCCAAGCAGCCACAGCCCTTAAGGCTGAATAACACACCTGATACTTGTAATAGGTGACTCTATTGTCAGACACACTGACGTCCCGACGCTCACCAGGCTGAATAAAGAGAAGGTCACGGTGAGCTGCCTGTCGGGTGCTAGGATCCGGCACATAACGCAAGCACTCAGGTCACTTCAAAGCAAATACAAATATGACTCATTGTACATGCTGGTGTGAATGACCTGAGACGTACCTCCCTGGACTACATGAAAAGAGACATAGAGGAGCTCTCTGATCATGTAGCCCAGGCTGATGTGACCCTGACCTTGAGCAGCATCTTACCCTCACCTAGAATGATGCCACAGTACAAAGACAAAATGATCGATTTTAACAATTGGCTAAAATTTTGGTGTCATTCAAAGGGGATCCAGTGTCTGTCAGCCTGGGATAACATGCTCAACAAGCCACGTTGCTTCGCTAGGGACGGCTTGCACCTGTCACCACCGGGCTTTCGGATATTGGCAAAGGCTCTTGCCACCCCCATAGTGCCTTTTTTAGGCAAGGATCAAAAGTCAAACCCACCCCCATAGACAGCACAAGGAACAAGAAACTAAGGGTAATGCTGCTTAACGCCAGAAGTCTTAACCTCAAGATGCACACACTCAAAAGCTCTCCTCAGTATGGAGAACATCGATATCTGTGCAGTGACAGAAACCTGGTTCAAGACTCCAGAGAGCACCCCAGCACTACCAGGCTAGACCTCATATCATACTTTTCGGCCCCAAAACCCGGACCGAACCACAAAAGGAGGGGGAGTTTCCATATTTATTAAGGATATCCACACCTCCAGGTTAGTGGCATTGTACGAAGAATCAGAGACCATCCATGTGCAACTAACAGTGGGCAAGACTGCTTTTCAGTTTATAGCATCCTACAGACCCCCCTCCCAAAGTCAGGAATCCCACTCGGCTTTCCTGAAAACATTGGAGAACATGAAGATCTCTCCGAACACCATTATATTGGGTGACTTCAACTACCCAAACATTGACTGGGAGCACTACTCAAGCCCCAGCACCTTAGCCCAAAGGTTCCTGGAAATTATAAACTCAAATGCTATGGAACAATTAGTCACCACTCCCACAAGAGGGGACAACATACTAGACCTGATCATTACCAACATGGGGACTCTATGCTCCACACCAGAAGTATATCCCTCATTGGTAAGATCAGACCATAAATTAATTTCACTGGATGTCCACATCCTGACCCCACCGCCAGCCCAGAAAACCACAGTGAAAAACTTCTCAAAAGCGAACTTCTCACTTCTCAAAACTGAAGTGGAATCCTTCAAGGCCCCAGGGCCAGTGGAAACTATGGCCCAAACTGCAGAATCCTATATAAACGCATTCTACGGACATCTCCAGGAATGCATGGATCATGCTATCCCAAACAAAACCAAGACCCAATCATCCAAAGGCAGGCGTCCAGTCTGGTGAACCCCTGCCATAAATAAACTGTACAACAGAAGGAAGGAGCTACTACATGATAGAGCAAAATCCCTAATAGGGAAGGCATCACTGATCAGTACTAGCAAAAAATTACGATCCCTCATAAAATCCTCCAAGGCCAGCTTCGAGAGAAAAATTGCACAGGGCACCAAAGACAATCATAAGGCTTTTTTCAGTTATGTTAGGAACCTGGGATGCAACTCCCAGACTTGTTCTGAGTTGATTCTAAATGACAAAAAATACACTGAACCCACAGACATCACCAATATCCTGGCAGACAGGTTCAGTGCAAACTTCTCCACCCTCCCCAAAAGAGCAAGTATCTATCCCGGCAGAGGGCTGCCTCCCAAACATCTCTGATGCTCAGGTGAAGGCTGCCCTCTCCAAAGCAAAAAACACTGCTTCCATGGGACCAGATGGTGTCCCAGGTTGCGTCCTACATGAACTCCAAGAGGAACTAATCCCTCAAATAAAACAGCTATACGATCTCAGCCTCACTACAGGATATATGCCCACAGAATGGTGTACAGCAACAGTGGTCCCACTCCACAAAGGTGGAGCCTCTACGGACCCTGGAAACTATCGCCCCATAAGCCTGACTAGCTTAGTCTGCAAGGCTATGGAGAGGATCATCATGGAGCTCATAAACAAAGACATTGGAGACCTACAGACACTAGATCCTACCCAGTTCGGCTTTGTCAAGGGCAGATCCTGCCTTTTGAACCTGGTTGACTTCTTTGAAACAGTCACCAAAGCCATAGATGAAGGGAAGGTAGTCCACACAGCCTATCTGGACCTTGCAAAGGCATTTGACACAATACCCCACTCGGGCATCATAGATAAGCTATCCAGCTTAAATATAAACCCCTATGTCACAAGATGGGTCGCAAACTGGCTCAAAGACAGAACCCACAGAGTGAGAGTTGCTGGAGCCATGTCAGACTCGAAACCGGTCACAAGTGGCGTCCCACAGGGTTCTGTCCTGGGACCACTCTTGTTCGGTATATACTTTTCCGAGGTACAGGCAAATGTGGGAGGACTATGGCTCACCAAGTTCGTAGACGACTGCAAACTGAGTGCCATAATCGACTCTCCAGCTGACATAAACATCCTTCAAAAAGGTCTCACAGAGACAGATAACTGGTGCCAGCGCCATGGTTTAAAGCTAAACGCCACAAAATGTATAGTCATACCCTTTGGCAAAAACAATGTGCACACAAATTACCACATAGGCGGAAACCCATTAAGTACAGAGAAAGTTATTAGGGACCTGGGGACCCAAGCTGATAGCAATCTCTCCTTTGAAAACCACATTGCCAAAGTGGTTAGAAAGACCTTCTACATAGCCCACCTCATCACGAAGGGTTTCACATCTAGATCAAGAGAGGTAATCGTGCCCCTTTATTCATACCTCATCAGGCCCATCATAGAATACAATGCCCCTTTTGGGATGTACCTTACCCGACACCTGCAGCAATTAGGAAGACCCCAAAAGTATCTCACCAAGAGGATCAAGGGTCTCAAACAGATGCCATATGCTGCTCAGTTAAAAAAACTCCAGCTCTACTCAGTTGCATACCGCCTACTTCGAGGCGATCTATGCCTGACATACAAAGCTATGTCGAATCCAGAATTAATGGACATGCTCCACCTCAGTAAATCTAAATCCCTTAGAGCCACACGCTCGAGGGACTTGAACCTCAGCACAGAAATAAATAGAACTTGCTGGAGGGACAGGTTCATAACCCAGAGGCTCCTTTCACTCTGGAATAGAATTCCAGTTCATGTGAGGCAGAGCACCTCACTGAATCTCTTCAAGAAGAATCTCGATAGGTGGATTGGGGATCGTAGGTTTGTCCCAGGGATTACTCCCGTGTCACTATTAGACAGAGGCACAGTAAACTAAACCTTAAAAAGGGCACAGTATACTCAAATCAAGGGGTGGCGTAAGCCATACAGAATCGGGCTAGGCTTATAATTGCCCCAGGGCAGATAGCCTAGTACTTGCCTATGAACCTATGAACCTATATTACCTGTTAAGGAATATGATTAATTTATACAGCAGGCAGATTTAAACTAAAATATTAATCTGCTAGTTGAGACAAAGGATTATGGTTATCAATTGCTAACGAGCTACTTCCTGTAGTTCAGGGTTTCACGCCTTCTGTTGCCTATTGTGCGACTCTCTTAACCAGACAGTTCTTCAGGGCAGTTGGGAAATTAGACTAGGTTCATCACTGGTTTACTGGACCATATGCCCTGTACACACCTATGAATGAATCTGTTTTTGCCCTAAAACAGGGCAGCAATAAATAATTCAGTGAGGTGTATTTAAACACAAACAGGATTAAAATACAAGGTTGTCTGATGTCTCTTTCAACTTTGCCATGCATGTTTTTTTTGGCTCATTAAATATCTTTCCACTTAACTGGAACAGAATTACCGATACCTAGCTAATTAAACTAGAATGATTAAAAACTGCAGGCTGTCATTGTCTCTCTCCATTACGTTCCTTTCATATTTTTACAAGGATGAGAAAGAATATTGAGTCTAAAACACAAATGTCAAAAGACATTTCACATTAAAGACTAGACCAAATATGTAGCAGAATATAATGTCATAAATCTCTGATGCAATTATAATAAGGGGCTATACAGCTACTCAGTATTTTATTTAATGAAACATCAAATCTTTGTCAACGTCACGAAAGACAACAATCTATAAAGACACACACACTAAGAAAAACAATTTGAATTAATCTGAGATGTCCCTTTGAACCTAATGTTCTATCAGTGCAGAAAGATTGAAGTTTTAATTCTCTAATAGGTTGCATCTTGTAAAAGCTATAAAAGGGTTATACTTTCTCAGTTTATTGAAATAATTTTGCCCTTATTTCCAAGTAAAAGTGCACCATTTATAATGTTTTAAATATTAAGTAGCACCACAGATGGCAGGCAGAATGTCCCATAATTAGTTCAAAAGACAATTTAATAGCAGGTGCTGAAAAGAAGTATTTTTGGAAACTGAAATACCTATTTATTTGTAAGTCATCTTGTGACACAACTCTTTTCATCCTGACATCCAGACAGACATAGCTGGCAATGAGTAAAGGGCATTACAACAACGAATAAAAGAAATCGAACTTCTGTAACTCCAGCATACGTCATTCTGGTATAATTCTTAGGGGTAACACCTAGATCTATTAAGCACATTTCAGAAATGTCATGAGTTAGCAGCGATTTAACACTCAGACTTTCTCTGGTACTGTGGAAAGTTACTTATAGTTCTCATCATGACAAACTAATATTTTGGTGCGCTTCTGAAGAAGTGCCCTATCAGAAATGTCCTTTACAATACACATTGCGGCCTGATCATTTTTTTTTTTACAATGTATACATGGGGTTGGAGAACGAGTTGTCTGAATGGCATAAGAACAGTTCCCACTTTGTCTTTGTATGTCTTACTTGAAATGACTTGTAAAATACCAGACAACCGTGGCTTACTTTGCCGAGGCTGGACTACAGTAAATGTTCTGTCCCTAAAAGATAACATACAAATTGTTTCTGTAGTATTTTAATAACAGATTTTTGGGTTATTAAAGCTACAACTGTGAAATAGTAATGAAGGGGTTTGCTTGCTAGCCCCTCCTAGGGGATGGGTCGGGTAGCAGGTACTTGGAAGACCCCTAGATGCCACTCCCCAAGCTTCAGGATCACAGCCAATATATTTTCTTGAACTGTGTCTTTCTAGAGGTTTCTACTTTCTCCACAGTAGTGGGAACAACCCTTGTGGAGCTGAAAGACAGTGAGTGCAGACAGGCCGTTGCACAACCCCTTCCCTTGATAGTCATGCATGCAAAGGGGAGTAAATGGTTTTGTTGACAGAGAAAGGCTGCTGTATGACAGCTAGCAGGTGGCAAAAAAAAATGCAAGAAAAAGAATAGAGGAGACCTGATTCGCTGGTTAAAGAGCCATTTTTGTTCTGTATTAGTTGCTTAAGCACTAGAGGATGTTAACAGATATAAATGTTGAAATTCGAGGATTACAGGGGGAGTCAAGGTCTGTGGCTCAGCTAATGGACAAGGCAGCAAACTAATCCTCAGTGGAATCCCAGTCTGTTATAAGGGACATGCACACAGACAATCTCACACTAATACAGATCGTTAATTCATCCAAAGCACGTTTTTGGGATGTAGTAAGAAATGGGAATAATCCATGCAGAAACAGGGAGTACATGCTGATGCCACACAGAAGGCATTGTAGTTCCTAACTAAACCAGGTAAACAAAAGTTCACCGCTATGCAGTGTTTCTACTAAAAACCTACTCCAGGTCTATCCAATATACAACCATTCAAGTAACAGTTTTCACTCCCTCATAACCAACAATTCACTGCTTATTACCATTTCATGGCCATCCATTAAACCACATGCAGGACACAATCCTTCAGGTTGAAAAAAAAAAATGATAGTTAAATACATACATACAAATATTTCAAGCATGGGCATTAATGCCCTTCTAGCTTGCAATGTACCAAAACCTTTGTTCCCATAAGAAGTGTACAGGCTGTTCTTAAAAATATCTAAACTAGTACTTGCTTTAATGTACTTAAGCGGTGGTGCAGCGGTAGCATTGTTGCCTCACAGCAAGAGGTTCTCCCGTTCGATTCTCGGCTGGAGTGCAGGAAGTGCCTTGTGTGTGGAGTCTGCATGTCCTCCCCGTGCTTGGGTGGGCATTCAAAAGACATGCATAAACAGGCCTGCCTTCATTGAAGGCTGAACGTCGAGGTGGCACCTCGGCGTTCATGAGAATCTACTGCCAATCATTAGTGGACTGGAGTTCCGCTGTGGCGACCCCTAAACAGGAAAATCCGAAAGGCAACAACAACTTGCTTTAATTTGGTAGTCTGTTCCATGCATCAGTTGCTCTCTCAGAGAACCAGTTAGTGTTCCAACAGTATTTTCTGCATAGGCTGTCTAATGATTCTCTAGTACTTTTTGATAACCCCACACATTCCCAAAGGTAGTTGTCTCTAAATGCCCTATATACCTGAATAAGATCTCATCTTAGATATCTAAAAGACACTGTATAAGTTCAGATATTTTAGTCTTTCATAACTTAAAATTTTACATCCATGGATGCCCTTGGTATATTTCCACTGCACTCTTTCCAGTTTACTCATGCTTGTTTTCTTATAGGGTTTCCATATTGTTATTCCGTACTCAAGTTTGGGTCTAATGTAACAAACAATGACCATTATTTTTGATTTTCTAGACTTTATAAATCTTTTTATACAACCTATAGGTCTATAACTATTGACATGATTAGAAAAACTCACAGCTGAATCTACCCATATACCCAAGTACTTAAATGAGTCTACAGTTTCACTGTGTGCTGTATTAAATATTCACCTTTCAATTTATGTCTCCCAAATCTCATATGCTTAGTTGTTGATGTATGTATCAGATTATTATTCTCCTGTGCCCAAATGGTCAATTTAGTCAAGTTATTTTGCAGTCTGCCTTATCTGTAAGGCATGTAATCAGTTTACCCAATTTCAGGTCGTCATTATATAAGACTGTAGAACACCTCAGATGAAAATGTTAGGTCTGAAAGATACAATCTAAACAAGTAAGGGCTTATGACAGAGCCCTATGGGACACCCTGACTGTAACCAAGGATTTCACCTGTCCAGTTGCTGTATGATACTTGCCATGTCCTATTTGTAAGCCATGCAGCTATTCATCTTATCAACAGTACATCAATACCTAGTTGTGCTAATTTATTGATTAGTGTTTTATATCTATGATCCTGTCAAATGCTGAAGTTAAATATATATAAATTATAACAGAACAATTTTTCATTCATAGCTATTATATTGTTATAGAACATCATGTTACACATAGTAATAGATCTATTTTCAACATATTTATGCTGATACATGGTTTCAAGTCCCAACCTATCCAGTTCTGATAATAACTTATCCAACATTACCTTCCTCAATTATTTTTCCACAACATGAAAGTAGACTTAAGAGTCTATATGACTCTGGGTTTGTCCTACTCCACTTTCCCTTAAAGACAGTTTAATAAGTGCATGTCTCCATTCTTGAGGAATCTCCCATATTTATATGGCCAGTGAATAATAAATATAATGGTACCGCACATTCTCGCTGAAGTGCTCTCCGGTCATTGTTACTTATTCCATCTCCTCCTTGTGCTTTGTTTGGATCCAGTTTACGCAGTTCTTTTTCAATATAATTTAATTTGATTCCAGTATCTGGAGTTACCTGGATGTCACTCGGACAATTTACCATCTCTTTTGTGGAGACAAACTGTTTTGCGTAAGATTTTCTAAATATATCTATAATCTGTTGAGTCTGAGAATAAATTTTAGAGTTTGCACACAGTTTATCAATTTGTGTCTCTGTACTCCTTCCACAACTTATGCATCTATAAAAGGGTTTCCTATTAAGCTCAATATCTTTATATACATTTTCTTCAAATTTTTCTTGATCTTGTCTCTCACTATGCTTAATCTGTTTGTCCAGCTTGTTTATTTATGTTTTCAAAGTTGTAGTTCAAGCTCTCTTCCATTTCTTATATTTTTTTCTCACCTTAATCAAATATCTTGTTCTTATGGAACTATATCCCCTGATGTTAAACATTTTTTGATATTTTGCACTCAGTTTCTCTTTCAAAACTTTCCATATTCCATCTGCAGTTTTTCCACTCAACATCTCACTCCAGTTAATTTTAGTGACATTTTTGCTTCCATATTATCTGTAATTAACCTTCTGTGCATTGGTTTAGATTTCAGTTTGGCAGAATTATCTAGCAACAAATTAACCTTTATAACCCCATGATCACTGCACATCAATGGTGGTAAAACTTGAAGTTACAGTAATTTCGTTGGGAACACAAACAATGTCTAGTATGCTCTGTCCTCTAGTAGTTTTTTTTTTACAATCTGAAGCAATTGTTGGTCCTGAATATCCTCTGTGAATAATTACCTTACTAACGTTTTTGAAACAATATTATTCCAGTCTGTTTCTGGTAAATTTAAGTCCCCAGCTAATATTATTCTTCCCTCCTGTGTTTCATGTAAGAAATGTATGAATTCCTGTAGGTCATCTGCACTTGACTTTGGTGGTCTATAACTCCAACAACTGTTGCATGTTCTAAGGTTGTCTTTATTGTCACAGTTACAGAGTCTATAGTATTGGTGTTATCACTGAACATGTAATAATCACAGGTCTCATAGCTATCTTTAATCCCTATCATAACACCTCCACCTGATTTTTTGTTAGAATGTCTGTTACAGTAAAAACATTTATACCCTGACAGAACTGGTTACCAGTCATTGCTCTTTAAACATGTTTGACAAACAATAACAATCTTGTGGGAACGTAGCAAATTTTCCAATAAAAAAAACCTTTGTTAATGCTCCTAGCATTAAAAACCATCAGAGATGCATGACATTTTGCTATCTGTGAAGTGTTAAAATTTTGACCTGGCAAAAATCCTGCCTAGTGTTTGTCAAATATTGCAAAATATCGGCTGTAAAAATTCTCTTCCCTGATCTTGATAAATGCACACCATCCTGTCTGAACACGTGTGTGGCGAAAACTAGGCTTGGATGCTCTACACATTTCCATTTTTTTAAAACAGGACATTTTTTCCATGTAGGTATTTTACCCAAAAAATCTTTTCATTCGCAGTGACCTGGATATCCTTTCTATAGGTGATTTGTGAAAAATATGTCCTAACACCAGTGCAAGCTATTCTATCTATGAGGGCTGTCAGTTCCCTCCTAGCAGTCAGAGAATCCTTGCAGGTGACATCATTTGTACCAACATGAATAAAAACAGATCCATACTTTCTTACATTAAGGCATTCCAAGGCATGTCTCATCTTCTATTTTTGCTCCTGGCAAGCATAACACTATTCGATGTTAGCTATCCCTGCAAATGTATCAGTTATTCTAATAACTGAATCTCCAGTTACAAGAATACCTTTGCTGGCCAGCTCTGAAGACTCTTTAGCTTCCAATACAGTAATTTCTGCTCTATCAATTGTTACGGAGGATAGATCTTCATCACTATTAGTCTTATTAATCCCACTGTTTTCATTGCGCATTAAATTCTCATCCAGCTGGCATTGTAAATCCACAGCTTGAGCCATGTAGTCAACATCTGTCTTTCTCTTCTTTTTTCTTACAGTAATGTTCTTCAATCCTTCCACGTTCAGTTTTGATTTCTTCCTTTTCACCTGCTCTTGCCTCTTTTTTCTACCTTTTCCATTGGAAAGGTAATGCCTTTTTCTGTAGACTGAGGGTTTTCTGATAGACAGATATCTTCATTCCCTGTCACCAGTGTGTTACATAAAGCAGAATCCTTTTTACTACGTTTTCTCTTTCCTTTACAGTCATTGGTCAGTTTCTTTTTCTTCCTTGTTATTTGTTGTGAACGTCTTCCTTTCTTTCTTTTTTTGTTTCCTTCTAAACAAACTGGATCCTCAGCTTTTTGAATACTTGCATCCAGGACTCCAAAGTTGTCAAGGGCATTGTCTTGTTTTATAGGGGTTGAATGACCTTTGGAGAAAGTAGATGCATCATTTCATAAATGTGTTATGTTTCTGGACTGTGATGAGCTTTCCTGCACCCCCATGTAGGAGACCACTCAAGTTATATAAGCTAACTCCATGGTCATACAAAAGCTGAGAAAAGGACAAATGCAAGGTTTGCCACCAAAAGCTGCTTTCATCAAATCTGCTTACCAGATTTGAGACTTACAGCCAAAGTTCTCAAACAGCTGCTATGATCTGCTGCCATCTTAGCTCATGAGCAAACATAACGTTTGCACATTTCAATTCCAAATGATAATGTAAGGCAGGTAATACAGAAAAAAATATTTGTTGACTGCAACAAGAGTATTTGAGACAAACCTTTAGGATATCACAAAATTTTTAGGAAACTGACTCAGATTTTCAAAGTTATAAGTCTAAAACAAAAAGTCCAAAAAAAGGCTTCAAGGTTGTGAAAAAAAAAAAAAAAAAAAAAAAGTATAAAAACACCTGATACAGTTGAAGTAACCAAAATAACCAAAGGCAAAATTTAATGAAACATCTTCACAAGAATCAAGAGAATTCAACCTTCAAATTGGTTATCAGAAAAAAAAACTGTTGAACAGAATCAAACCTTTTAAAACACTTTAAAATATTTACACTTTTTCCTATTTCTATTCCTTTTTAAAATATTTACATAATCTACTGATCCATTAAGTCCCACACTATCATAAGCATTTAACATGATTTGCCATTTCATCTAAAAAAAATCAAGTTCATCTTTGTTACCATAACAATTTTTAGGAATGAAGTCTGCTACCTTTAAAAATGCTCACGTTCTGTAGAGAGTCTAGCCAATGCATTCTTGCCGTTTCTCTTTTTATGACATACTGACGTTCATATAGTCTCCTTTTAATTTGCCTGTTAGTTTTTCCAGTATAAAATGAGTGACAAGAAAGGCACTGTGCATAATACACCACAAATGCAGCATTGCAAGTAAAGTCCTGGCACATCATAAGATCTCTGTTGATTCACAATAAAAGCTGGAGCACCTAAAGGAAATGTTCAGAATATGTAAAATCACTTTTTGGATAAATCTGCAAAACGATAGTTCAGATTTCAGAATGTGGACCTACAAGGTTAGTAATTTGCAAATTTTCTCCTAAGCTGCCTACTACTACAGTCCTACCTTCTGAATTTAATTTCAATGCTCATCATCAAGGACAACCCCATTCCAGTTTATGAATTTACATTCAGTAATTGGTCACAGCTCCTTCCTTCCTTCCCATCTTAAGATTTCATGTTTGTTTGTTATCCAGGAACAAATTTTTACCTCCCACATTTATGCTGTGTGCACATGCATTAAATGATAGTAAAGAAGGCCCACTTTTGTTTTCTACTTGCCTAAAGATATCCAAGTAAAGTGACTTGACCATTCCATTCAATTGGGGGGGGGGGGGTCCTAGTAATTCATCATGGCCAAATGCACCAAATATCAAAACTAGCTTAGATGATTCCTCTCTTTCCTTACCCCACATATTCCATCTACTTTGCTGACTCACACTATGGAAATACCCATACCATAATCTTTAATAGTAAATTCTAACACTTAAATGAAACTTTGGTGGAAATAATTTCCTTGGTGCACAGTTACCTACAGAATGGAATGTTCCAATTATATGCAAATAATACATTCTTTAATAACGTTAATTTTGATACCAGAGTACAAGTCTATTTCCTTGTAAGCCTACTTTTTTCCATCTTCATAAATGACATTAGATCGTATCTTCATAAACTAAATTTATAATGTATGCTGCTTATATTCTTTTTCGTGTGTCTAGCAAAACAATGCATTCTTAACTCAAGCTTCAGACAGGTTTCCAAAATTTATCTATGTGGTTAACAAACATTAGTCATTTCAAAGAAAACTAATGCACATCACAGGAACAAGACAAGTATCCTCCTCCACTGCTTCTTAAGAGAATGGCAACTCCATTCCCAACATTACTCAGCAAAAGCATCTAGGCCGCACACTAGATCCTTTCCTAAATTTCTGCCACTTACGTAGACAACATAACCAACAAGGCTCTAAGTAAAGTAAAGCTCTGCTATCATGTGTCTTCATCTACTATGTACCACAGTTTGGTCAACCACAGTAAAAAGCATTCTTCTACTGAAACTAGAATATGGCTTACTGCTCCTTTGTTTGTTTTCAGCAAAAAACACACACAAATTGCAAATTACTGAAAACAAAATGCTCCAATTTGTTCGATTGGCAGACACTAATAAGCACCACTATCATCTACTACATCAGGTTAGCTAGCTATACATTACTAAAAGAGCAACCTTTCTATATGCTACTCTGGTTTATAAAATTCTCCACTGTGGTTACTATCACCTCTTAAAAGATAGCTATCCCCAAAATCAGCCAAGTAGCCACCATAACAATAAGTAAATCCAAGTTGCAAAATGCCATTGGTAAATGATCCTTCTTTAGATTAGGACTTGCTACTTGGAACAACCTTTCAAAATGGCATTACAAATAACCAAATATTGCAATCCTTCAAAACCTCATTCAAAGAATGATTATAAGAGGAAGAGAAATGCAATCCCTTTTGGAACATGGCTAACTGCAACACAATGCCCATCTCTGATTTAGTTCTTCTCCTTAAACGGAAAACACTCCTCTATCTACTAAACCACAATAAGCCACATAAATATAACTGTACATACCTGTGTAGACAGTCATTTCTAATGCACCTTGTATCAACTGTTTTTATCAAACTGCATTTTTTCTGTATCACAAGTTGTCATATAGTACTCTTTCTTTATACATTTCTTTCATGTAATTGTTCTTCAGTTTCAGCTGTATCTAAACACTGCATCGTGTTATTGTCATCAGTTTTGTTAATATTGTTATGCTGTGATTGGCATCTTATGTGCTCGGGTCAGGACTGAAAAGGGTCAGACCAGCTCACTCACCAGGTTAACAATGTATAATAAAATAACATAATAAATTACTGCAACTAATTTAAATTTTCATGCCAGTGGGATTTTGTTTTTAGACCTGTAGAAAACAAATTTTTGAGACATTCTGCAAATATGCATACTGTTAAAAATAAATATTAAAAATCATCCTTGTGATCAGTTTCCTTGTCTGACTAAACAAGAAGTAAACAGAATGACGTACTTCTGTTCATCTGCTGGCGTCGTACAAAAACTCAGTGCTGTACCCATAAGCAGGTCTCCCACAATTGAGGTGACAGTTACAGATAATTTAGCAAGGTTCCTACAATCAGAAACACAGCAGCTTTAATTTAATTTACAGTAATGCAAATCAGAAAAATTTAATTCAGGAATTAAAGTACCTTGGTGTACCACCAAGGGAAAATGTGGACATGGACCTAGGGATATGCAAAGATGACCTAAAGGTGCAGTTAAAAAAGATGGATGGGGATACTAGGCTGTGTATAAAGACGGTAATAAAAAAATCCATCTTACAGCTAAGATAGCTAAAGATGAAGAACATGATGTAAGAATTATAAAGCTATGAAAATGTGAAATTCACCCAGCTCAAGTGTTTTGAATTTTTTTTATAGATATCTATAAAAACTGTAGGAAAAAAAAGTTTCATCACTAAGCAGACAACTGTTTTAGCATCCCCCCTGGAAGGGGAAGCAGAAGGGTGTATAGATGTAACTTTTTTTTCTGGTTCACAGAGATGGCATTTGGTATAGAAATATAAAATACAGTTAGGGCTTCTCAAGTCAGAAAAACTATATATTAAGTTTATATACAGCTAGGAGTTAAACCTTCTACTAGACAGCAATTTTGACCTCCTAAAACTACAGCGATATATATTCTAACTTTAGATTCGAGAAATTAAATAAAACGAAGTTAAGAAAAAAAGTTAAATAGATGTTATACATCATGAAAAACTTAAAAGCATTTATAAGGAGGTAGAGGACTCCCATATTTGAAAGTCTGAAGTGCAACTAATTTGTTTTGTAAACATGGACTATATGTCACCTAATCATTAATTCCCAAACTGCAATTAAATTAAAATAGCAGATTAAGAAGAGCTGGACTCTAAGACAGTGACATTTAAAATGCAAACTTAGATGGTCTATTATGTAATAAAAGTGCACAGTCCTTTAGGGAGACACTAATTAAAAATGAAATGATACATTGTGTATGTTGATCCTTGAAAAAGCTCTTTATGTGTGAAATACATTAAGCTGATGCATGTCTCATATGTAATGCATTCCTCTCAGAATGAAGAAGATATTCTACTAATTACAAATAATGACATTTGGAATGCATAAAGGAGTATTAACCTTCAAGAATATTCAGTCTTAATATAGCTTAGGTTGGTACTTAAGGCGTTTGTTTAAATTATACAACTACAAAACAAATGGAATATCACAATGCAAATACCGGCAAACATTTTTTTAGATGAGCCATAAAACTGCTTATTGTGAAGCATGGAACAAAAATGTTTTCCATCTGCAGACAGTCTTTGAAGAATTTGGTGCGGGCTGATCCTTCAGATTCATTCATCCAGAAATTCAGATACAGAATGCATAATGAATTATTTTGCAAACATAATAGCTTGTGCATGTGGGTAATCAAAACCACAGTATTATTTCATGCTGTTTTTAGCTGAAGCCATTAGCATTAACTTTCTTATATCAGTCTTTGAGGAAGGATGAAAGTGACACACTCAATGTTATCAAGATTTATTACACAATGCATAAACTGATCTGACATTATTCTAACCAGCTAAAAGACAAAGAAAACTGGTAACAGTGCAATGCTGTTCTCGTGCAGTGACTATGAATATATACATATGGTTTACTATTGAAATGTCGAACGGCACTACATCGACTGTACTATAGTCGATCACAGAAGTTCGAAAATAGTAATGTCGACGTCAAAAAAACAATCTAGGAATGGTTTTAACATGGGTCGAGGTAGGTGTTCAGTATTATTCAGTACTACAAACATCTCCCCTACATCATATGTATGTATGTATTTTTTTCCCTACAGAATGGAGTACCGTTAATACCTGGCATTTTGGCAGACATATATGTAAGAAATACAGTCTTCCTTAAAAAAGGAACCCTGAGGGAGACTACACCTACAATTCTTGGTAAAGGTAACTAGACCTGCAACTCAACCCCCTTTCCAAGATTCAGATCCAGGTCCGCAAACAAATTTTGCCTTAAGAGATGAATTAATATGAAGTCATGTCTACACAAATAAACTGCTCAGGTCTGACCCAGACATCACTAACAAATCAGATAAATTCTAATGGGTGAACAACAGAAATTTTTTTTTTTTTTTGGAGGGGTGGGACTTGCATTCTCACACTCAAAGTAATCCCTCTCCCGAGGTACGTCAAGTTACAAGAATTTCTCACACTGTTGTGCAATACCAGTGGCCCACTCACCCATGCCCCTTGGTGTCCTACAAACTAACCAAAACAATAAAAATCTGGATGACAGTTGACAGAAGAAGGAAGCATTCCTTTATTTTTTCCACTGAGAGGGTGGTGGGTATGTGGGCTGCCAGTGTGTGGATATTCAGGCCAGCAAATGTAAATGCACTAAAAATGCCAAGAATAATTAAAGAAATACATGTTCTAGTAAAGTGAAGAAAAACAATTCCAGTTCTCTAGGATTCTAACAGAGCAGGCCATTTTACTTCATTTACTGTTTTCATCCTCAGAATGAGGTCTATAATAGCCTAAATAGCCAAGCATCCAATTTTAACTGTCAACTCACTTTATACAATTCATGCCTGGGATGGGAAATTTAGCCCAGGTCTGCCCTCTACTCTGTTAATGGACAGACACAGATACTACAGGACATATACCACATTTAGGGCCTTATAAATACCCAAGACACTACCCCAATTATCATCACTATGCATAATATGAACTCAACCTATGAAGGGGTAAGGCAGAGAAATCAAAACACCATATAGGACTGAAAATGTAGCTAGGCTTAAAGTGGTGCAAGAGAAGACAGCCTAATACTAACGTATGGACAAACAGCTGAGAAATCCATTGATTAATTTACTTAGGATACTTCAATCGTGCAGATTACAGACCTACCTTTACTTGTTTATTTCTACTTCTGTATGATCTCAATCAGCAAAACGCAGCGTCTGTCTCAGGATGAAGCATAAAATTAGTTATTACCTGGTTACTATAACAAAAAGTTAAAATGTCCAGCCAGTATGATACTTCCTATAACACTGCAAATGTTTATATCTTCAGTGCACTCAACATGTCCCAGCCTTGTATCTATATTTTCATAAATGCATGAACAAAGTAAAATATATGTTGCTGTGTTTCATACTTCTGAAACCAGCCACATTCACCATCAGGTCCTAATTTCACAAAATCAATATTTTTCATGGAGAATGTTATGCCGCTTGCCAAGAACCAGATGAATGTGTCTGCAGTCCTGCTTAAGTCTGATGGATGCACCAGGACGTTTCAACTGAAAATCGATGAATATAGATAATAAAACAAATATTGTACACAGCTCTCAGAGTCCTGATATGTTTCACTTCAGACAAATAAGGTTAGCTTACGGCAGCGAGAGGAATGACAAACAGTGCCTGCTAGAAAGAGTGTTTTAGCTTAACAGGTGCACAGAAATTTCTACGTGAAACATTAAGAATACGTCAATTATTTGAAGAGAATAGCACATAAAAGTAGAAACGCTCTTGTAATTGTACAGTTATCATTGATATCAGATGGCTGAATTTAGCCACCATATGGGGTTCCAATTAAATCATTTTTTTCCTCTGGTCACTCTCTCTAAATATTTCTTTTCTAGCTTCAAGCATCTGCATTTGTACTGAGCTCAGCTGGTTTTACTGGACAATTAATACCTTAACTCTCTACACACCACCACTTTCCTACCATGGCTTGATGGCTGAATTCAGCAAGATCCTTTTTCACGTGTGACAGACTTACAGCTCACTGTTCATCTGGACATACCTGACACCATACTTCGAGATACATCAGCTGCTTTACAGGATGATGCTCTCACATAAATGTGAGTGACACCATAGTATTCCCCTCTCTAAAGGCTATCAATAGTCAACATGACTGCAGTGCTAAAATGTACAATAGTTAACACCTGTCCAGGACATTAAAAACTTGTAACCAAAAAGATAAATCCACAAACAACAGTTGCGTTCCGGCACTATTAAGGCTGTCCCTTGTAGTCAACTTCCTATTCACATCGGCCACACTTAAATGTCCCATGCTTTTTACTAGTCCCTTCCTTTTCTGTTTTCTTTCTCTCCAGAGTGTTCTTAATGTTCATATTTCTTCTAAAACTTAGTTTAAGCTCACTCTTAAATACATCAGTTTTAACTGCCATGTGCACAGTGCCCATATATTGCAGTAACAAAGGAAGTAACATTATCTAACCTATCCCTGACCTTAAGGGCTGAGAAATATAGTACTTGTTATTCTAAAGGTGTTATATATTTAGTCATGTGTAAAGCTTGTCATAAATATTATATTGGAAAAACTGAAAGACACCTTAGAAATAGAATATATGAGCACATAAGGGATATAAACAGGCACAATGAAAATAATGCCCTATATCGACATGCAATAGAGTGTAAAAATGCTGATTACAAATTTTGGGTATTGGAAGTGGTAGAACATATGGAACGAGGGGGTGATTGGGAAACCAAGGTCGAATATAGGGAGATGATATGGCAACTCAGGCTAGATGCCTGTGGTAATTGGGGTCTGAATGACCATATATCTATCACCCCTGCATTGAAAATATTAGCCAATGACCTAAAAATAAAAATGTTGTAAAAATGTTGTGATGGATGTGATAAGTAATATTATAAGGGAGGTTGCAATAATGGTATATAAATGTTCCTTATAATGTCTTTTTGAAATGTTTTTTTTGGAATGTTTTTTGAAATGTTTTTTGAAACGTCTTGTTGAAATGTCTTTTAGAATGTTTTTTTAAAGACGCTCCAAAGTGAAGCAATGTTCATATTAGGTTTTGGAACATGTTTGCAATATGGTTAGGAAGACTATGTAGTGAGAAATATTTAACATTATGATATCTAAGATAGAAAGTATAAAATTAACCAATTGGACCAATAGTTGACAAACCTATATATATATACATATATATGTATACACATTTTTTAACCAACATTTTTTAACCAATATTTATATGTATATTGTGTATACAAAGTGTTTTTTAATTCAAAAACAATCAATATAATTTAAAAACATTTTATCTATTGTTTATACTTGTATAGAATTATTCAATTTATTATTTATATATTATTTATTTATTTATATAATTATGAATTATATGAATTATATATTTAAATACATATTTATAATATTTAATATTCATATTCAACTTAACATAAAGAAAACTCATCAGAAGCTCGGTATGCTTTATAGAAATGCAAACTTTCTTACTCCATCTTCAAGACAAACTCTCGCCACTACCTTCCTTCTCCCTTCTCTGCTGTATGGTGCTCCTCTTCTATCTCCACAAAACTTGAAAGTTGCTACTACAAAATTGCCAAATTCGCTACTAACTCCGCTCATTCTATACACCACTGCATCTGCCTCCGTAGTCTTCAATGGCTAGAACTCCCTAATCAACTCAATTTCCTCCAACTTACTACTGCACACAAATTAATCTTTAAACCCACTGCTTGCCCAGCATTATCTAATACCTTAACCATATACACTCCTCCAAGGCCCCTAAGATCTAGCCACCAAAATCTTATTTCAGTTTACAAACCCAAACGACCCCCTGGCCAACTCCTACTTTCCCATACTACAGCAAAAAAATGGAACTCGCTTCCTTCCCTTCTAAGAGCCACTACAAGCTATGAACACTTTAAATCTCTTCTTCATTCTCACCTTTTCCAAAATTGGAAATGTAATTGTATACTTCCTACCTAGATCTCTATTTATCCTAGTTCCATTCCACCCCCCTGGTTCCCCTTCTTCTGACTCTCTCCCTAGCTCCCCTCTCTTCTACATTATCTCCTCCTTCCTCCCTGAATAAACCCTTTATTTTTCTTCAAGTGCTATGCTTACTCTCTCCTTAAATCTTTTGACTTTTTTCTTTTTTTTTTTTCTCAAGGTAGTCTCCTGGACTCATCCATAATTTGAACATTTAGTATTCTGTTCTTTTTCTATCCTGTTCTTACTCCTCTCCTTTAATTTCTTTGCTTCTTATTCGCTTTCTCCCATGCATCCCTGCTCTTGCATTCAAAGGCTTTCTATAATTTCCTTTCCTTTCCCACTTTACTAACATTCACAGTTTCACTAATATATCTTTTTCTTATGTTTTGTCCCCAATGCTCCTCTTTCTTGTTTGGAATTTGTTAAAGTATTATGCTATTAGAACAGAGTGTGTTTTTGTATGTATTAGTTTAGATCTTTTCTGCTGTGTTTTTGTGTGTAATGTATTATCGTGGAGCTTTTCTCCCCGGGCCTCCACTGAAAACGGGCTTTCGGGCCCAGTGGACTTCCCCGGTTATCAAACTGGAAATAAATAAATAAATAAATAAATAAATAAATTTACATCTTATTTAATTATTGTATATAAATATGTTTTTCACCTGCATCAATATATTTTTATATATTTTTATTTATTTATTTATCTATTCAGTATCTTTCAATGAATTAGCATGTCTAGAATAGTTTTACACTGTATTTGATATGGATTAACATGAACAAGAAAATGAATTGCCCTTTTAAAACTTAACATTGTATTAATCAATTATTCAATTAATGTAACTACTATTGGGAATTAAGTATAATATAAAAGACTGTTGGTGCTAACTACAATTAGATTCTGAAGAAGTCTTCGCTTAGGAGATGAAAGCGCTAAATCTAAGGTTCTTTCACGTTTGTTTTGTTATTTTATATTAAAGAATTAGTATTTTATACACTCCGCTTGTTCGTGGTTTATGCTGGCATTTATGACGGAGGTGCAGTGAATAGGAAGTTGACTACAAGGGACAGCCTTAATAGTGCCGGAACGCAACTGTTACCTGTCCAGGACATATCAATTTTCAGCTACAGTGCTATAATGTACAACAGTAACAACTGTCCAGGACATATCAATGTTCAGCTACAGTGCTATAATGTACAACAGTAACACCTGTCCGGGACATGTCAATGTTCGGCTACAGTACTATAATGTACAACAGTAACACCTGTCTGGGACATGTCAATGTTCAGCTACAGTGCTATAATGTACAACAGTAACACCTGTCTGGGACATGTCAATGGTCGGCTACAGTGCTACAATGTACAACAGTAACACCTGTCCAGGACATGTCAATGTTAAGCTACAGTGCTACAATGTACAATAGTTAACACCTGTCCAGGACATGTCAATGCTCAGCTACAATGTACAACAGTAACACCTGTCCAGGACATGTCAATGTTCAGCTACAGTGCTATAACGTACAACAGTAACACCTGT